>NW_006159594.1:2432640-2440389 GCF_000334495.1 Tupaia belangeri chinensis
TCCCTACACCCACATCACTCCCTCCCAATCATATGCATCTCTCTAGTTATACTATTGTTCAGTACATTGTTCACAATACTAAGCATTCACTCTCGTAGAGCATTAAAAATTTCTAACCAGAAAATCCTAGAGGAAAGCAAATTATTTTCTTTTATGACTATTCTTTCTTTTAATCTTCTTCTCCTTTAAGTCCTAGGTCCCTGGGAGTTTCTGAGATGTACCCCAAATGGAATGAGTTTTTCTTATATACAGTTTGTTCACTTTGAAAATGGAAGATTCTGCTCCTGTCAGTAATATGCCTGGCTCTTATCTTGTAGCTGAGAAAATAGTTATCTGGCGCTTTGAGAACACAGGCACTCTGCTGGTTAATCCACATAGTCCTGGTTGCTGGATTCTGCTGCTGTTTGTGGCTCTGTTAGCCTTAAGGACTTATCTCCCTTTCTCAGTTTTGATTGTGATGTCTTTGTGGAATGTCTTGTCACTTTTCTGCAGTTGATAATTGTGCAGTTTTATTACTTTGTTCTTGTTGCCATTCACCAACTACTTAGAAATCTTTTTTTAAAGGAATTATTTACTGGGACTAGCAGATGGCATAGTGATTATGTCGCTGGACTCCCAGATGGCCGACGACAGTTTGAGTCCAGACCTGGTGGTTGAAAATCATGCCGGGTGCATGTGTGTGTGCCCAAGATCCCAGGAGGGAAATGGAGGAGAAGGATTGTGGTGTGGCTGTCCTTCCTGGGAGGTGGTTTCTCACTTTCTCTTCAGCAAGTACACATGCCCTGGGGCAAAAAAAAAAGAAAAAAGAAAATGATTTACTTAATTTTATTTATTATTAATTTGCTATAGGCCATATATGCTCATCACAGAGAGAGAGAAAGTGAGAAAGCAAGCTGCCAGATCTGGGACTCAAGTCTTGTGGGAGTCCAGCACCTTACCTACCATGCCTGCTGCTGGCCCCACTTCTTAGGAATCTTGCTGTTGTCCATTGTCCACCTGCCCTGTAGAGGTGGGGAGTGGCAAATCTGACTGCAGAGTTAATAGGCACGATATATAATCCGTGAACCTTGCTGGGGACTAACGATGCTTGAGAGTGGCTCTCAAGCTCTCAGTATTGCTGATAAGTGCTAAAGAAATCAGACTTTCTTTACCATGAGGGGTGAAGCCAGGTCTCTATTATTAATAATAATAATATAAAAAAAGTGGGCTAAAAACAAGCATCTTTTCCTGGGCTTGGTTTGTAATCGGATGTGCTCATCTTGCCACACTATGCCATTGTATCTCCAAGGTCTGCTAACCTCCTAGAGTGATTTTTGTTTATTTATCAGCATGTTTATGATAGAGTGTTGCTTAGAAAGTGGAATTCCATACCAGTGTTAGCTAGTGTTGATCTCTAAGTGCAGCACTTCCTGTTGCTGGCTGATACATGACTGTGACTTTCTTGGGTTTCTTGTCAGTTGCTGGATTTGTGCTGTTTCAGTTAACTGCTGTCTTTGTTTACATGTGTGCCCCCTTTTTACTTCTTCCATGAGAGAGACAGAGGGAGAGAGGCAGATACCTCAAACAGGGCCTTCCCATCACAATCCACCCCAAGTCTCAGCCAGCCCAGATCATGGGCACATGTGTGCATGCCCAGCATACACAGGAAGGTCTCTGGACACAAACCCAGGACCTTCCCATGTGGGTCCAATTGCATTACTGATGTGCCACCACCTGGCCTCATGCCTGCACTTTTAAAGCACTAACATCAGCATTTACAATGGTTTGTATGAATGCCTCTCATACGGTATTTGGATATTGTTTGCAGTTTGTTGAGTTAGAAAATATGAGCCTAGGTCATTATGTCCTTCAGTTTGGTTAATTAAGAGTGAAAAGAGGGACCAGCAGTAAGCATAATGGCTATGTCACCAGACTCCCATGTAGTCGACCGTGGTTCAAGTCCTGGACCCGGTGGCTTAAACTCACACTAGGTGTGTGTGTGCGTGCCCAAGATCCCAAGAGAATGGAGAAGGGATTGCGGTGTGGCCACCCTCCCTGGGGGGTGATTTCTCACTTTCTGTCTCTCTGTCTCCCTCTGTCTGATGAGCGCACATGCCCTATAGTGGAAACGTCTCCAAAAAAAGAAGAAAAAAAAAAAGAGTGAAAAGAAACACTCTCTGCTGGGTCCTTTTCCGCAACAAGAAAATCTGTCTTTTACTCCTGTGGAGATGGAGAAAAGATGGGGTAGCACGTATTAGCTCCATTAACCTTAAAGCCATATCTTTTGTGGTTATCTAGATCCACTGAATTACTGCTGATAAATTAACCAGAAAATACCAAAAATAGATTGGTTTAATACTAGATTGGGAAGAGGTTCTGAGTCAGTGTAGACAGACACTGGCTCCATTCAGTCTCATCATGGTGCCTGTCCAACAGCTGTACCAACAGCTTGTCCTTGTCACCTTTTAAATGTAAGCAATGTATGTGCCAGCAGGTGAAATCCAATCTGGGTGACATCACTTAGTTCTTTGGCTAGAATATATGACAAACCCTAGCATATAGTAAAGAGCCCTGCTGAAATTTGTAGGGAGAATTAACAGTTGAACTCAAATCCCAGCTCAGCCACTGACGTCTAACCTCAGTCATTTCCCCTCACAGCTAGAATAGTAAGTAGGTCTATTTCTAGAAGAGGGACCCTCATGATGTTTTCTCCTTTTTGATACTTCTCTTTCTTCTCCCCAGTTCTCCCTCTTCACTGCCATCCATAAGCACTACAGCCTCGATCAGTGGCAAGAGTTTGCTAGCCAGAATCCTGACTGTCTTGAGGTAACATTGGGCGTGCCCTGCTTCCTTACCCATTTTCCAAGAATCTTTTTTGTTGCTTCTTGGGGACCACCCCCATCCCAGATCCCTTTTGGCTGGTCACCAGATCACCTCTGATATGCCACAGGCTGGTCCAACGCCTCTCATGCCAGCGACTGTTTCTCCCACAGCATCTGGCTGCCAGCTCAGGCACAGGCACCTCTGACTTTGAGCAGCTGGAACAGATCTTGGACTCTATTCCCCAGGTGAAATATATATGCCTGGATGTGGCAAATGGCTACTCTGAACACTTTGTTGAATTTGTAAAGGATGTGCGGAAGCGCTTCCCCCAGCACACCATCATGGTATGTTCCTCTTACCCTGTAGTTGGTACCTCCCTCTCCTGCTCTTTCCTGCCACTCCATTTTGTTAACATCACTTCCTTTCTCCTCTGCTGCATTATGCTATTCCCAGGCCACTGAATCATGTTACTGGTTCCAAGCTTAAAATGTCTGTTTATTGGTCAATGTAGTATTTCTGACTCTTGATTTATACATTGCTGTTGTAAATCTAGTGTCCCTGACATCACTCACCAAATAATGGAACATTTGTGCATTATACATACCTGTGGTAAATCCACATCTACCCACTGAAATGGACATGCACTACAATCATATGAAACAGTGCTTTATTGTTTGGCAAGCATACGGGAGTGATGACAAGGCCTTGTTTTATTCCCCCAGCATTGAAGGGTGTCTCTGTACTGTCCACCAGAAGATAGGCAGATGAGTATCTAGCCTACATTACCATGTCTTCCCCCTTTCTTTGAAGCCAGAGAGGTTCTGTGACAGAACAGCTTCCCAGGACAGGATATGTTTGGGTGTGTTGGTGGGGAAGGGAAGATAAATTTATCCTAAATCAGATCTGAGGTTGAGCTGGTGGTTCCTTTCAACTCACTGAATGCTTCTCCATGCCACCTCACATTATCCTGATCATTGCTTGAAGTGGTAAAGTGCATTCTGAACCTCAGCTTTACCCTAGTTGAGCTGTGACACTGGCTATTCATCCCCTGACCCTCAGCTTGGGGTGAGGGTAGGGGGATCAGAGGTGGACAAGTGGGAAGCAGGGTTCTTTGAAGTAACCAGTGTCGGAGCTCTCAGAAGGCCTAGGAGAGAGGTGCTGGGTACTCTTTCTTGTAGTAATGTTGGAAGGTCATGGTCCAGATGTGGTAGAGATGGATAAGACACTATATAAGGAGTATGCAATCTCTTCTGTTTCTGACCCTAAGGTTGCTCCCTATTTTGATTGCTCTGTCTCAGGCAGGGAATGTGGTAACAGGAGAGATGGTGGAAGAGCTGATCCTCTCTGGGGCTGACATTATCAAAGTGGGAATTGGGCCAGGTAAGCTGGTCTCCCGGGGACACTGGCTTCTGCTTCACTGGCTAACACCAGGGGGGCACTACATCTCCCAACCCTTGTCATGTTCTTCCCAGGCTCTGTGTGTACCACCCGGAAGAAAACTGGAGTGGGGTATCCACAGCTCAGTGCAGTGATGGAATGTGCGGATGCTGCTCATGGCCTCAAAGGCCACATCATTTCAGTAAGGGCCAAGAGCAGGCAGGACACAATGTGCCAAACAGCTGGGTTTTCTATGATGTGGAGGCTGTGGTAGAGATGGATCAGGACTCCTGGGTTCCTGGCAGCTTTGAGGTGGGCCAGTGGGACATCGCTGAGAGGGACGGGAAATTCACGCTGTCTTCTCATAATACTCGTTACTTTGTAGGATGGAGGCTGCAGCTGTCCTGGGGACGTGGCCAAGGCCTTTGGTAAGGAGGCTGGGCAGATCCTGCAGGGGAGGATGAGTGATCTCTGAGGGTCTAGGGTCAGGATAGGAAAGACTCAGAAAGCCTTTCAGATGCTTTCATAATATGAAATAGTGACCCTGAAGGCTCTGGCATCACCTGGGGCAAGAAAGCAGAGGAAATCCCAAGACTCTGATTTGGACTCTTCAAGTGCAGGCCAGGGCCATCTGCACTGTCCCCTGGATTGTTGGACAGTGTAGATTCTTGAGCCCCACCTCAAACTAGAGAATCAGACACCAAAGAATGGAGTCTTTATGGCTTTCCAGGTAATCCTTACTGACATAGGACAGAGTCTGGTGTGAGTTGCTTTTAAGGGTGGCCATGTGCACACTTTGGCCATATTAATCTCTGTCCTCCTCGTTAGGGGCAGGGGCTGATTTCGTGATGCTGGGCGGCATGCTGGCTGGGCACAGTGAATCAGGTGGTGAGCTCATTGAGAGGGATGGCAAGAAGTACAAGCTCTTCTACGGAATGAGTTCTGAAATGGCCATGAAGAAATATGCTGGGGGCGTTGCTGAGTACAGGTATGTGAGGAGGCCTAGGAGTTGAGGGTACTAGGAAAGTGTGACTAAGTGATGTGGTAGCAGAATTCATGGCTGCTAGGAGATGGATGACACAGGTCTTAGGGAAAAAAAATGGTGGGCAGGGCTAAATGCTAGAGACTGGGGAAGAGTTATCGGGCTGAAGGAATCCAGAAGGAGAAGGTAATAACAGTGTTTCCTACTCTAAGGGCCTCAGAGGGAAAGACAGTGGAAGTCCCCTTTAAAGGGGATGTGGAATATACGATCCGAGACATCCTAGGGGGGATTCGCTCTACATGTACCTATGTGGGAGCAGCGAAGCTGAAGGAATTGAGCCGGAGAACTACCTTCATCCGAGTCACCCAGCAGGTGAATCCAATCTTCAGTGATGGGCGCTAGACCTCTGCAGTTCTGCCCTCCCAAGGCACCAGGACTTGACCACGGGGCCTCTTAAGTGGACTGCTCACCCTTCCCAGCTACTGTGGCTGTTTATAACCTTGTCAAGTCCTCACTCCTGAGGACTTTGCAGTAACTCTGTACATCTGTATCTGCTCACACACAATGCCCAGAGCACTCACTGGGGAGGAAGCAAGGAAGACAGTGAAAATGAAGATAACCAAATAGGAATCCAGAAACCCAGCATCCTGAGGATTAAAAGGAAAAGACTCACACCAACCTATGGTATGATGGTTAAGGTGGCTGGATCCTTTGCTAACTGCTAGATTCAAGCCCCAGACCTAGCAGCTTGAAAAAAACACTGGGTACATGTGTGTCCAGAATGCCAAAAGGAGGGAGATGGAGAAGGAAATGCAGTGTGATCATTTCCCATGGGGAGCACTTTCTCTTTCTCTCACTCTGTCCAGTAAGTGCATGCACTCTCTGGCAACATGTTTGAAAAGAAAACAAAAACAGGAAAGACACTGATTGATGCCATAACTTGTATATGGCCTTGGTCTGGAAGAGGTATGCTTTTAGAATCATGTTTTATTCAACTTCATTAAATGAATATTTTAAAATCTCGGAAGTGTTTACTTATTTGAAACACCTCAATAAAGAGATCCCACTGACTGTAAGGAGGTGCCAGGGCTTTCTGCACAAGGCTGGCATCTGGATGCTGCTGCAGGGTGGTTGCAGGTAGGACTAACACTGACTCAGTGGGATCAAGGGCAATTACTGCTATTACCATTAAGCATCTCCATTCTGGTGCTACCATCCTCAGATAATCTTAAAGCATGAGAATTTATGAAGTATATTCTGGCATTAGGACACCTATTTTCAGATTAGCAAAAGGACATTTCTCTTCCAGGCACTCAAAACTGGTAACCCTTCTGGGCACATTGGAATAATACTTTGCAAGGGAAGTAAAAAGGCAAAAGGATTCTTCCAGCTCTGGAGAGGTCAATTCTGTTTCTAAGGAAAGACCTATGCTGACCTCACAGAAGCTTTTCATTCCCTTTGCTCACATCCAGACAGTGATTTAATAAATCCAAAGTATCATTTTAAAATGTTAACAATATTTTTTGCCATGTAGATTAGCAACCTAAGCCTGGGCTTTCATTCCATTCCAACTAAACTGCTTGCAGAGCTATGGAGGCAGAAGGGCAGAGTGTAGAGAACATTCCAGTTCTACCACAGGGGTCTAGAGCTGCTTAAAGTCATGGGAAAGGACACACATCACTGGGGTCGGAAGTAGGTAGGTAGTTATAGAAGGTGGGGATCAGGGTGTCAAACTTGGTCTTCTGATAGTTTTCCAGAGACTCCTGTGGAGAAGGGAGCAAGGAGATCCTATCATCTGAAACCACTTCCTGGCCCTTCATACTCTGTAGCATGTGGATACCCCATCCCCTCCCCCAGTTTTCTGCTTCTCCCTACTCACCTTGCCTTCCCTCTGGCCATACTCTTCCTCATCAGAATCCAAAACCAAGTCCCCTATGGTAATAGCGGAGTTGCACGGAGATGAAGGACATGCTGCGGGAAGGAAACCAGAATCAGACTACTCCTAGCAGTCAATTTGAAAACGTGATTAAAACATGTGGCCTGTAGACACATGCAAAAAACGCGCTTTTGTAAGCTATTTTAGCAGGGCTATTGAGAAGCATTTACATATAAAAGCAGTATTTGCCTGTGTTAATGGCTGTTTTTTGGTTGTTAATACTCAATACCCAGATACTATCAGGCAAAAGGAAGTCACATGTGTTTATTAAATTGTTTACCCAAAAAGATTAGAGAAATTATATGGCGCCAGTTATTTTTACATCTTTAGACGATTTATATTTAAAAACAACTGGCTTTGCATTTTGATTTTTTTTCCCTTATTTTTTTTTTGCATTCCACTTTTTCATTTTTTTTCTTACATTCTATTTTCCTCTTTCTCCATTTTTTGCCCTGTAAAAGAAAAAAACTTGAGGCTGGTTTTGGTCACAAATTCTCCATTAGAGAAGTGCCCACCCAATTTTTGCTTTTATATACTTGTGTGTCTTTGTGTGTTTGTTATTGCGTCTATTTTTAATCCACAGCCTTTTCCACTCAGAGAAATGTATTTTATACCGAAATGGTCTCGGCAAAGTGGCGCCCAATGTGGGGCC
>NW_006159594.1:2440402-2441044 GCF_000334495.1 Tupaia belangeri chinensis
GAGTCAGGTGAGTAGACACTCCTTGCAGCCAGCTGGATATTATTGAGTAAAGTAAAAATCCTATAGAATAAAGTAAAAGAAAAAAAAATGCTAGAGTAAAAACAATACTAAAATAGAAGAGATACCAAGGAAAAAAAAATACCAGATTAAAAAAAAATACCAGAGTGAAAAAAGAAATACCAAAGTAAAGAAATATCAGAGTAAAATAAGGATATTATAAAACAAGAAAAGGAGTGGATTCTATCACTGTCTGGTGTAAAACATGGGGACACAATTGTCTAAAGAAAGAAAAATGTATGTTCAAGTGTTGTCTTATATGTTAAAAGCTAGGGGCGATAACAGAGTGTGCTAGCAGGATTCCTATCTTGGCTTTCTCCCTGTGGAATTTAATTAAGGAGTGCTTGAAACAAAACCCTCCAGTAAAAACTGGAGTTGGTTCAGTAACTCCACCAAACAATACTCCGGAGGGCTATGCCTCCCTCTTACCTAAGATATCAGAGTCTGTAACTAAAGAGAAGGATACAGAGGTAAGACCTGGTAAAGAAAATGACAGTCTTTTGAAGTTAGATTTAAGATTGCAGATTCCAAAGTGGTTGCATGTCAGGAGAACAGAGCTGTGGCCCTTAGGCCTAGTGCCCCCCC
>NW_006159594.1:2441065-2444411 GCF_000334495.1 Tupaia belangeri chinensis
CCCCCCCCTTCCCAGTTGAAACCTACTTGCATATCAAATGGTACTAGGGCAGAAAGAACAACTCCACTTTAACACCCCTCCAGAGAGTTTTGCATTGCATGGCAGACAGAGGAGAGGATACATTGGGATTTAAGTTGTGCCCTGTTATAGAGGCTCCTGATCCTGACAATCCAGAACAAAATCAATGTCAACATAAGCCAATATCATTTAACTCTCTAAAAGAATTGAAAACGGCATGTATGCAATATGGTCCCACGGCACCTTATACAATTGCGGTGTTAAGAGACGGCTACGCAATCTGGTTTACCCCTAATGATTGGCAGGTGCTAGGCAAGGCATGCTTATCGGGAGATCATCTTTTGTGGAAATCTAACTGGTTTGAGAAAGCCCAAGAGCACGCAAATAGGAATCAACAACATGGAATACCCATCACATTTAAAATGTTAACTGAAACAAGAGCAGGCCAATACTGGAGCCATATAATTTCTCTGATCTTTTTTGGGGGGACAGTTTAATAAACGCAAGTGACTTCCTTTTGCCTGATACTGAACAGTATGGGGTACTGGGTATCAACAATAGGAAGACAACCATTGACCACAGGCAGATACTGCTTTTGTATGTAGATGCTTCTCAATAGCCCTGCTAGAGTAGCTTACAGAAGTGCATTTTTGCATGTGTCTGCAGGCCACATGTTTTAATCACATGTTTTCAGTCCACACTAGGTGAACACAGGCTTTTAAGAGTCCTCAAGGGGTTCAGGTAGTTGACTGTGGTTCGGGTCCTGGACCCGGTGGCTTAAATTCACGCCAGGCACGTGTGTGTGCATGCCCAAGATCCCAAGAGGAGAATAGAGGGGAGGGGATTGCAGCGTGGCCATCCCCCTTGGTGGAGGTGATTTCTCGCTTTCTGTCTGTCTCTCTCTTTCTGGCAAGTGCACATGCCCTATAGCAAAAACCTCTCCAAATAAATAAATAGATAGATAGATAGATAGATAGATAAATAAATAAATAAGAGCAGAGATATAAATAAATAAATAAATAAGAGCAGAGTCTTCAAGAGAAGAGGCCGACCCAGTCCTGACTACGTACCTGGCCTCCTGGCCCTGGGAGGTGATAATGATAGTCTCAGGGGGTCCATGTAGCAATCCAAGTGATTCCTGGGTGGGAGCAAGCAAAGAGGACAGGGTGAAGAAAAGGCAGGCAAAGACTGTTTCAGACAGAGAGAAGCAACTCTGTTCCACTCACTCCTTTTGCCCTGAGGCAGACAAGTCAACTGGGTTCTCCTCCGAAGTCGGTCCCCCCAGGGTCTGAGATGGACTCTTAGATTCTCCAATGGAGGCTGCTCCTGTGCCCACAGCACCTCTTGGATCTGCTGTGTGTATCTCATGTTTGTCCCTGTTCACCAGCTTTGATATGACCTGGCTTGGTGAGCCCAGATTCCTAAAGGGGAATAGCATAACCGTGGGGCGCTCCTTTTGGCCTCCCTTTGCAGATTCCCATCGGGACTGGGTTCTTCGCCGCCGGCCCAAAGGGGCCAGATTGAAGTGGTGGCCTGCTAAAGGTTCTGAGTGCTTCTTTGAAGCTGGTCCCTCAGGAAGGTGGGGGCCAGGCTTGGCTTTTGGCTGAGGGCTGGGAAGTGCTAGTCTTGGTTGCTGAGGAGGATTCTGTTCCATGGGCTCTGTCAGGTTCACTGAATCGGTAACAGAGCACTCTGAAAGAGAAAATGAGGCTCCTTATAAAGAGGACAGATAGTAACAGCTTAACTCAAGTCTGTTTTTATTGTGCCTCAAGCCCACAAATCTATTCCAGTGGGACGTCTCGAGGGTCTCATGCAAACATTACAGCACCAAATTCCTGGTTCTCCAGATAGTCCTGATACCTGGAAGTGGCCACCCCATGTCTGCACCATATTGGCTCAAGGCAAGAGAAGAGGTGACAGAAGCTCCAGGCTGCATCCAACTCAGCACGTCCTGAAGCTGCGGGTAGCAAGAGAGTTATCAAAACCATAGTCCTTGTTAGAAGCAGCCCATGCCCTGCCCTAAGATGTTTTGTCCCCAGCGAAACCTGCTGTGCCTGTAGCATAGGCAGTGCTTTTTCCAGCTGACACATGTATTCAAAAAACAGCTTTTCCATGGCGGCCATAAATGGTTCCCCATACTCTTGTTTAAGTTCCTGAAGTGGGGGAAGGAAGCAGATCAGAAGATTAAAGAAAATAAGAGCCACGTAACAGCCTCCAAACCAGCCATTCTCACCTGAAGCTTCGAATCCAAATCCTCAGGGGCCTCTGACAGCTGCTTCACCTGCTGGCAAAAAGTTTCCTGGGCCTCCAAAATCTTCCTCAGATCCTGCTTTGTCTGTTGAAGATATGAAAGGTAAGTCAGGGGTACTAGGATCGAGTGGCCAGGAGGAGGGGCAACTTGTTGCATCAAGTGTAACGGGATAGGGCTTGTTGCCGGGGTTACTTACAGCTTTGGGGTCCCGCACCACATGTCCAGACTCTGGAAAGTGGTCCTTCAGGGCACTTAGGACCTGGGACCAAGGCTGGCCCTGCAGAATCAGTTCCACCACCACCTGCACGGTACTGAGCTCAGAATCCCCACGTCGGGGCAAGCTGCCCTTTCTCAACCGGTTCCAGCCCCCAAGCTTTCGGCCCTTTCCTCACATCCCACCCTGTTTCCCTTCCAGGTCCTACTTGTTCCAATACCTTGGCCTTTAGGCCCATACACAGGCGTTCATGGTGTCGGTAGCGAACCAAACCAGGGGCAGCGGTGCGTAGGGATCGCAGGAACTCCAGAACCCGAGGGAAATGCTCCACGCGGCGTCCGCGCACGACTTGCCAGCTGGCTGCGGACGCGAAGCGTAGAGCTGCGGGCCCCGCCCCCGGGGGCGCGGCCATGGCGGGTGGCCACCGCCCCGGGGCGGTCCCTTGGGGTTCCTACTTCTAGGAGGAGGCTTTCCGCCAGGTCCAGAGGGCGGAGCTTCCGGTGGCCCTCGAAGGGTCGGAGGTATCTATCTGCGCCGATCCTTCGCAATCCCACTCGGCTCCCTTCCTTGGGCCATCAGAATTCTGGGGGTCTTTTCCTAGTTCCAGACGAAGTCTGATCGGAGAAGCTAGCAGGCTCCAATGACACGATCCCCTCACTTGTAGGCGCCGCTGCTATCGCGAACCCGAAAGTACCTCATTTCCGGCTCTAGGACAAGTTTCTCCTGCCCCGGAAAAGCGTTGTAAGGGAGAGCCAATGGGCGGCCAGACAGAGGGGCGTGTGACATCGCGTCGTGAGGCCACGCCCCCGCGGGTCCCGCTCGGCTCCCGGGCGCCCCCCCCCCCTGCCCGCCCGGGGCCCCGG
>NW_006159594.1:2444834-2452924 GCF_000334495.1 Tupaia belangeri chinensis
CCGGGGCCGCGCCCTCAGCTGGTCCGTTGGGTGCCCTGGCCGCGGCGGCCCTCCTCTCCGCCCTCTCCCTTCTCCGAACCAACGGAGAAGTCACGTCTCTCATCTGAAACCCGACTTCCTAGTCTGTAAAGCTGGGGTCACGCCGCCTCCCCCTTCCATCGTCTCCACTTACTGAAATACAGCCGGCCCGCCTTCTGGGGTCCCCAGTCACGGAATGTCCCAACCTTGGACGGAAACTATTCGGAAAAAAGATTGCTGTACTAAACAAGTACAGTCTATTTCCTTGCGGTTATTGACTTAGCAACACTGTATAACGAATGTTTACGTAGCGCTTACACAGTATTGGGTATTATACATAATTAAGACGTAAAGATATTTTAGGTGCGTTAAGTTATATGCAGATACTACGTGATTTTATTATGCAAAACACCTTAGCATCCATGGAATTGAAGGTGGTGTGGCCTGGAACCAAACCTCCGTGGATACTGAGGGATACCTCTTCAACTCCGTTAAGTCTTAGCCACCCAACCAGCTTTGCAAACCCTTACCACTTTCCTGTATGAATTCGACCGATTCTTTAACAAGACGGAAGAGGGCGCCCGCTTTTAAAAAATAAAATAGAGTTTGAAAAGATGCATCTGATAGCCTAGTTTTCTTCCGAAGGTGAGATTGTAGTTCATTTATTGTACTTGTCAGTGTTACAACTTTTCTGTATGTATCATGAAGTTTTAAAATGAAATTAATTTCTAAAAAATTTCTGTCGTGCGGGCCGGCGGGTGGCATGGTGGTTAAAGGCACTGGACTCCCATGTGGCCAACTGCAATTCCGGTGGAGACCTGGAGGCTTGCTTTCTCACACTCTGTCTCTCACTCTGTCCCTCTCTGGTCAAATTTTAGAAATAAATAAAATCATTATTTTTTTTAAAAAATTTCTCTTGTGGGGCCTGCAGGTGGTGTGGTGGTTAAGGGGGCTGGGCTCCCACGTAGTCAACAGCGTTTTGAATCCCAGACCTGCTGGCTTGCTTTCATGCTTTCTCTCTCTCTCTCTGTCCCTCTCTGGTCAAATTAAAATAAATAAATAAATAAAGTTAAATAAAATACTTGCTAAACTGGAAACAGTCCATAATGTTACTGTTTTACTTCTCTCCTTGTCATCCTTTTGGGTGCTTGTCACTTTCCTCACGAAGCACAGAATATGGCACCCTATGTACTTTTTTTTTTTTTTTTTTAGAATTGTTCATTTCATTTTATTTATTATCATTATTTAATTTGACTTGGAGAGAAACAGAGAGAAAGAGAAAGTGAGAAAGCAAGCCACCAGGTCTGGGACACAGACTGTGGTCAGCCACGTGGGAATCCAGCACCTTAACCACTGCCACCTGCTAGTCCCCACAATATTCACTCTAATGTTGGTCGAATTCGGGGTTTTTTTTTTTGACTGCCTTACAGAGATTGTGAGACTCTCATTCTTTAGGCCATCTCATACATTTCCAGAGATAATGGCTCACACATCCTCGTCTTCACTCCAGATCAGTCTGAGCTGATCCACACTTTTAGCTGCCCATGGGACACCCAGTCCCAAAGTATACCAGTCTAGACATACGAGATATTCTACTTATCCTTTTGTCCTTCATTTACTCTTTTTTCTTTTTTTTTTTTTTCTGGAGAGGGTTTTGCAATAGTATGTGTTTGCTTGCCAGAAAGAGAGAGAAAGTGAGAAATCACCCCCCAGGAGGGATGGCCACTTTGCAATCTCTTCTCCTCCATTCTCCTGTCAGGATCTTGGGCATGCACACACTTGGGGATCCAGCACCTTTAAGCCGCTGGGTCCGAGATTTAAACCATGGTAGACTATATGGGAGTCCAGCTACCTAATCATTATGCCATCTGCTGGTCCCATGTCCTTCATTTGTTCTTCCTTTGTTTATGTAGATACAAGTTTCTGATTTTTATCATTTTCCTTTTTTTAGAATTATTTAATGTAACCATTATTATATTTTTAATGTGTTACAGGGCACATACACTTACCAGAGAAGAGACAGTGTGTGTGTGGAGGGATGAGTGAGAAAACAAGTCCAGGACTCAAACTGCAGTCTGCCATATGGGATCCAGCACCTTAACCACCATGCCACCTCTTGGCCCCTCATTTTCCTTTTTTCTAGTGAATTTCTTTTTTTTAAAAAATCTTTTTTGGGGAAACCAGCAGTTAGCGTAATGGCTATGTCGCTGGACTCCCACGTAGTCGACAGCGGTTCGTGTCCTGGACCCGGTGGCTTAAAACTCACGCCGGGCGTGTGTGCGTGCGGGCCCAAGATCCCAAGAGGAGAATGGAGGAGAAGGGATTGCGGCGTGACCATCCCCCCTGGGGGGTGATTTCTCGCTTTCTGTCTCGATGTCTCTCTCTGTCTGTCTGGCGAGCGCACGCGCCCTACAGTGAAAATCTCTCCCCCCCAAAAAAAAATCTTTTTTAAAAAAAATTATTATGGGACCAGCAGTTAGCATAATGGCTATGTCGCTGGACTCCCACGTAGTTGACCACGGTTCAAGTCCCGGACCCGGTGGCTTAAACTCATCCTGGGCGTATGTGCCTGTGTGCCCCAGATCCCAAGAGGAGAATGGAGGAGAAGAGATTACAGCGTGGCCATCCCCTCTGGGGGGTGATTTCTCGCTTTCTATCTCTCTCTCTCTCTCTCTGTCTGGCGAGTGCATGCACCCTATAGCAAAAACCTCTCAAAAATTATTATCATTATTTTTCAATTTTGAAAAAAGAGAGACAGAGAGCAAGCTGCCAGGTCCAGGATTTGAACCGTGTTTGGCCATATGAGAGTCCAACACCTTTAACCACTACATCACCCACTGGCCCCCGAATGTATTTCTTTTAACAGTGCTTCATATGGCAGGTCTACTGGTGACAAAGATCCTTAATTTTTGTCTGAAAAGGTCTTATTTCTCCTTCCCTTTTGAAGAATAATTTCTCTGTACACAGAATTCTATGTTAGTGGGCTGTTTTCCCTTAAACACTTTAAATGTTTTACTCTACTCTCTTTTTTTGTGCGTGGTTTCTGAAGTCTGATGTAATTCTTACCCTTGTTCCTCTATAGATAAGGTTCCCTGCCCCATACCCCAGCCCCTCCTCCAGCTTCTTTCAAAATTTTCTCATCTTTGCTTTTCTATTGTTTGAATGTAATAGGTCTAGGGGTGTGGGTGTGTGAGAGAGAGAGAGAGAGAAAAAAATATATATATATTTTTGGAGAGGTTTTTGCTATAGGGCACGTGCGCTCGCGAGACAGAGACATAGAGACAGAAAGCGAGAAATCACCCCCCAGAGGGGATGGCCATGCCGCAGTCCCTTCTCCTCCGTTCTCCTTTCGGGATCTTGGGCACGCACGCACACGCGCCCGGCGTGAGTTTTAAGCCACCGGGTACGGGACTTGAACCGTGGTCGACTATGTGGGAGTCCAGCGACA
Organism: Tupaia belangeri chinensis; assembly: GCF_000334495.1. Lineage (NCBI taxonomy): Eukaryota > Metazoa > Chordata > Mammalia > Scandentia > Tupaiidae > Tupaia > Tupaia belangeri. The sequence goes on from NW_006159594.1 coordinate 2,448,301, forward strand.
TAGCCGTTACGCTAACTGCTGGTCCCTGAGAAAATATATATATATATGTATTTATATTTACACCACTTGGTGTTCTTTAGCTTCCTGGACCTGTATTTTGTGTCTTTCGTTAATTTTGGGAAATTCTTAGTCATTATTGATTCAAATATTTCTTTTGTTCCTTTTTTCTCTGCTAGTCATACTATGTGTATGGCATCCTTTTTGCAACTGACCCCAGTGTTTGGATATTCCGTTCTGCCTTTTCTCTTTGCATTTCAATTTTGGAAATTTCTATAGATATTTCTTTCAACTCAGTGATTCCTAGGCTATGTCCAGGCTACTGATGAGCCCATTAAAATCAGTCTTCAGGGCCGGCAAGTGGCATGGTGGTTAAAGGCGCTGGCCTCCCACATGGCCAACCACGGTTCAAGTCTCGGACCTGGTGGCTTGCTTTCTCACTTCCTCTCTCTCTCCCTGTCTCTCTCTGATCAAACTGGAAAATAATAATAAATAAAGTTAAATAAAGTAATTTTTTAAAAAATCAGTCTTCATTTCTGTCACGGTGTTTATTTCTACTATATCCTTGTGGGTCTTAGAATTTCTCTCTACTTACATTACCCACATGTTCTTGCACGCCATCTGCTTTTTTCATTACTTTCTAGCATATTGACCATAGTTGCTTTTAATTCTTGGTTTGAGATTCCATTGTCTTTGTTTTATCTAAATCAGTTCAGATACTTTCTCTGTCTCTTCAAACTATGTTTTTATTTATTTTATTTATTTTTGTCTTTTAGTGTGCTGTGTAATTTTTTGTTGAAATTCAGATGTAAGGATAAAAGGAACTGAGGTGAATAAGCTGTTAATGTGACGTTTATGTTTTTCTAGCTAGGAGTTAGGATGTGTTTATTGTTTGCTGTAGCTGTAGGTGTCAGAGCTGTAGCTGTCTCCCCTGTATTGTTTGGTGTTCCTTGAAAACATTTTTAGAGAGATTTTTACTATAAGTTACTTGCACTTGCCAGAGAGACAGAGAGAGAGAGAGAGAGAAAGTACTAAACCACCCCCCGAGGGGGTAGTCACACCACAATCCTTCTCGGGATTTTGGGCATGCACACACATGTGCCCAGCATGAGTTTTAAGTCGCCGGGTCTAGGACTTGAACTGCAGTCGACTATGTGAGAGCCCAGTGATGTAACCATTACACCATTTGCTGGTCTCCCTGGGACTTCTTAAATAAGGTGTGAGATGTGCAGTTCTTTTTCTTTCTTTTTTCTTTTTTTTGAGAGGTTTTTGCTACGGGGTGCGTATGCTCACCAGAAAGACAGAGAGACAGAAAGTGAGAAATCACCCCCCAGGGAAGATGGCCATGACACAGTCCCTTCTCCTCTATTCTCCTTTTGGGATCTTGGGCATGCACGCACAGGCACCTGGCGTGAGTTTAAGCCACCGGGTCCCAAACTTGAACCACAGTCGACTATATGGGAGTCCAGCGACATAGCCATTATGCCAACTGCTGGTCCCAAGATGTGCAGGTCTTTCAGTTGTATACCCTGTGATTTTTGTTTGTTTGTTTTAGTTTTTGCTACAGGGTAGATATACTCTGGAGAGAGAAAGAAAGAACAAGGGAAAGTGAGAAATCACGCCCCCCCGGGGGGGATGGCCATGTCGCAGTCCCTTTTCCTCCATTCTCCTCTCGGGATTTAGAGCACGCATATGCATGCACCCGGCATGAGTTTAAGCCACCAGGTCTGGGACTCAAACTGCGGTCAGCTACATGGGAGTCCAGCGCCATAGCCATTATGCTAACTGCTGGTCCCAAGAGTTTTCAAACTTTTTTGAGGGCTAGCTGGTGGCTTGGTGGTTAAGGTGGCTGGAACCCATGTGATCAACCTTAGGTTTGACTTCTGGTCCCAGCAGCTTGGGAAACACACCAGGCACATGTGTGTGCATGTCCAAAGTTCTGAAAGGAGGACGAGATAGGAGAGAAGGGATTGCAGTGTGACCATGTCATATGGGAGTTGTGCTTTCTCACTTTCCTTCTCTTTGTGTCTTATGTGCCCTCTGGCAAAAATTAAAAACAAAACAAAAACCTTTTTTTGAACCAAAATAAACCCAAACTTTGATTCAATTTTCCATGAATTTTTTGAAGTACTCTTGTAGTTTCTCTTGAGGGCAAGAGTTTTTAATTTGGTTGTTTACTTTTTTGTTTTGTTTGTTTGTTTTGCTAAAGGGAGACAGAGAGATGGAGAGAGGAGGAAAGGAGAAAGCATCTCCTATGAGGAATGGTCACACCACAATCCCTTTTCCATCTCTCCCTCCTATCGGGATTCTAGGCACACAAACACGTGCCTGATATGTTTCTCAAGCTGCCAGGTACAGGACTCAAACCGTACTGTCAGGCATGTGGGATCTGGCTGCTTTCACCACCAGGCAGGTGGTTCTTAACAAGACCTGCCCTCAGAATGCTGTGGGCCCAGCTACTGTGGTGTAGAGCTGGAAGCCACATGCCACCCATGGGTTTGGATCCCTAGGTCTGCCAGAACACAGTCCAGGCAAGTGCACAGGCACACATCACGCTGAGAAGGAGGTCAGAGGGAGAGACTGCTGCAAAAGGAGACACTGTAGAGGATGCCTCTCTCTTCCCCTCTCTTTCTTTTTGTCTTATGCATACGCCCAAATATTCTCTCTGATTAAAAACAAAAATAAGGGCCAGCAGATGGTGGCTGAATTCCCATATGGCCGACCATGGTTTGAGTCCCAGACTTGGTGATGAAAATCATGCTGGGCATGCATGCCCAAAATCTCGAGAGGAGAATGCACTCTCCTCTCACTGTCTCTGGAAAGCACTTGCCCTGTGGCAAAAACCTGGAAAAAAAAAAAAAAAAGGAAGAAAGGAAGAAAGGAAGAAAAAAGAGAAAGAAGAGAAGAGAAAATAAAGAAAAAACAAACAAACAAACAAAAAAACAGAAAAAACAAACAAACAAAAAAAAACAACCAATGCAGAATGTTGGAGGCTCCTTTAAGAATGGGGCTTTGGGCCAGCAGGTGGTGTGGTGGTTAAGGTGCTGGGCACTCCCACATGGCCAACCATGGTTCAAGTTCAAGTCCCAGACCTGGTGGCTTGCTTCGTCATTTTCCCTCTCTTTCTCTTTCTGCGTTTCTCTCTGGTCAAATTAAAATAAGTGAATGAATAAATAAAATTAAATAATTCTTTTTTAAAAGAGAATGGGACTCCCTGGATTTTTTGAAAGGTTTTTGCTATAGGGCACGTGTGCTCCCCAGAAAGACAGAGAAAGACAAAAAGTGAGAAATCAGCTCCTCCCCCCGGGAAGGGGATGGTCACACCACGATTCCTTCTCTCTATTCTCCTCTCAGGATCTTGGGCACGCACACATACATGCCCGGCATGAATTGAAGTCACTGGGTCCAGGACTCGAACCTCAGTCAACTACATGGGAGTCCAGTGACATAACCATTATGCCACCTGCTGGTCCCCTCCCTGGAGTTTTTAATGCTCAAATTTGTGCACATTGAGCCTCTAGTTGTTTGTTGATTGCAGTTTTAAGTTTTCCTAGCCTGCTACTTCTTCCCACAGAAGCTGCAATTCCCGGGTTTTTGCTGGTAAATTATGATTTTTGTGTGTCTGCCCCTTTGTCTCAACAGTTTTGGAAGCAGCAATTTATCCTGTGCCTCCAATTCTCTGATAGATCTAAGAAGAGTTGTTGATTTTCAGCGTGTCCCTCTTTCTTCTTGTTGGAAGGACAGAAGTGAGGACTTCCAAGCTTCTTAGAAGAGAGAGGGTATTCAAAAAGATCATAGAAAATGTATATTATGGCATCTGCCCATGTGTCGCAGGTTCTCTTACATCGACCGCCTAAGAGTCGCGTTGTAAGAAGCAACAACCTCTCTTCTCCGTCTCCACTATCTCCTCCGCAGCAGCGAAGCAGCAACCATGCGTGAGTGCATCTCCATCCACGTTGGCCAGGCTGGTGTCCAGATCAGCAATGCCTGCTGGGAGCTCTACTGCCTGGAACACGGCATCCAGCCCGATGGCCAGATGCCAAGTGACAAGACCATTGTGGGAGGAGATGACTCCTTCAACACCTTCTTCAGCGAGACGGGCGCCGGCAAGCATGTGCCCAGGGCCGTGTTTGTAGACCTGGAACCCAGTCATCGATGAAGTTCGCACTGGCACCTACCGCCAGCTCTTCCACCCTGAGCAGCTCATCACAGGCAAAGAATATGCTGCCAATAACTATGCCCACGGGCACTACACCATCGACAAGGAGGTCATCGACCTCGTCTTGGACAGAATTCGCAAGCTGGCTGACCAGTGCACAGCTCTGCAGGGCTTCTTGGTTTTCCACAGCTTTGGTGGGGGAACTGGTTCTGGCTTCACCTCCCTGCTGATGAAGCAGCTCTCAGTGGATTATGGCAAGAAGTCCAAGCTGGAGTTCTCCATCTACCCAGCCCCTCAGGTCTCCACGGCTGTCGTTGAGCCCTACAACTCCATCCTCACCACCCACACCACCCTGGAGCACTCTGACTGTGCCTTCATGGTAGACAACGAGGCCATCTATGACATCTGTCGTAGAAACCTCGACATTGAACGCCCAACCTACACTAACCTGAATAGGTTGATAGGTCA
>NW_006159594.1:2453306-2462621 GCF_000334495.1 Tupaia belangeri chinensis
GCGTGAAGTTGTGCCTGATGTATGCCAAGCGTGCCTTCGTTCACGGGTATGTAGGTGAGGGGATGGAGGAAAGAGAGTTTTCTGAGACCTGAGAGGACATGGCTGCCCTTGAGAAGGATTATGAGGAGGTTGGTGTGGATTCTGTTGAAGGAGAGGGTGAGGAAGAAGGAGAGGAATACTAAAGTTAAAATGTCACAAAGGTGCTGCTTTCACAGGGAAACTTATTCTGTTTTAAATATTGAAAAGTTGTGGTCTGATCAGTTAATTTGTATGTAGCAGTGTATGCTCTTATGTACAATTACTGGCCTATGCTTTAAAATATGAATGCTTTGTTACAGACCCAAACTGTCCATTTCTCTGATGGTTTTGAATAAAGTATTCCCTGTCTTAAATGAGATCAGTCTTGTGTTTTGGATATCTGAAAACTTTCATGTATTCAGTATGTTGAGAAGAAAAAAAATAACTGTTGGTGGGGCCAGCAGGTGGCATGGTGGTTATTGTGCTGGACTCCCACATAGCTGACCATGGTTCAAGTCCTGGACTTGGTGACTTGCTTTTGCCCTTTCTTTGGTGAGCACACATGCCCTATAGCAAACTTAAAAAAAATAATAATCAAATAAATAATTTTAATAAAAGAGTAAGTGTTGGTCTGTACGTTATACATATACTATGAAATGATTTATTTTTACTGAAAAAAGAAAATGTATATTATGGAAAAACTGGGACCAGGGAGTAGGGCAGCAGTAAAATGCAATGCGCAGCACGGCTGACCTGCATAGGAACCAGTTAGACTTCTGTCTTTAGTTTGTTAAGCAAAACTGTGAGCAAATATTTACCACGTCTGTTACATATAACACACGGGAACAGCTTTTAACAGAATTTCATGATAGAATCCCCCAACTTTTTTTCAGTTGTAAATATAGGTATCCAAATAATCTGGAACTTATTTATTTATTTATTTATTTATTTAGGAGAGATTTTCACTATAAGGCACATGTGCTCACCAGACAGACAGAGACATAGAGACAGAAAGAGAGAAATCACTCCCCGGGGGGATGGTCACGCCACAATCCCTTCCCCTCCATTCTCCTCTCGGGATCTTGGGCACGCACGCACACGCGCTGGGTGTGAGTTTTAAGCCACCGGGTCCGGGACGTGAACCACGGTCGACTATGTGGGAGTCCAGTGACATAGCCATTACGCTAACTGCTGGTTCCCCAGACACTATTTTTGATCCTACTAGTAGTCCACACCCACGCTGCTTCAAAATTAACACAATTGTGACAATATTCATTGTACTTGCTACCTTAAACAATTTTGACTGCAGCTCTTTCATTAAGTGGGATGGATAAGACATGCCCTCTCTGCTTTTCCTTCTTGAGATTTTTTACTTTTCAGAAACACATGCTTACACCACTGCCATCTGACACTTCTTGTCATGCTTTCATCTTTTTTCTTGGAGAGGTTTTTGCTATCGGGCGCGTGCGCTCGCCAGATAGACAAAGACAGAGAGACAGAAAGCGAGAAATCACCCCCCAGAGGGGATGGCCACGCTGCAATCCCTTCTCCTCCATTCTCCTCTCGGGATCTTGGGCACGCATGCACTTACATGAGTAGAAGGTTGTTGACTTAAGATAAATTTGAGATCCACTAAAATTAATTTTTTAAATAATTACTTTGTTTAAGTTTATAATAATTATTATTATTTTCCAGTGTGATCAGAGAGAGACAGAGAAAGAGGGAAAGTGAGAAAGCAAGCCATCAGGTCTGGGACTCGAACCACTGTTGGCCATATGAGAGTCCAGTGCCTCTAACCACCACATTATCTGCCAGCCCCTCACTAAAATTAATTGTTGTATGTTTGTCCTTCTGGTAGCTGTGGAAGCTTCATATTTTCTTTGGATATCATTAGATGTTGTAGCTCTGTTATTGTTATTATTATTATTATTATTATTAATTATTTTTGAGAGAGAGATTTTTGCCATAGGGTATGTGCACTCTCTAGAGAGACGGAAAATGAAATGTCACCCCCAGTGGGGATGGCCACACCACAATCCCTTCTCCTCTCAGGATCTGGGGCACGCACACACGTGCACCCAGTATGAGTTTTAGCCGCAGATCTGGGACTCGAATCATGTTTGACTACATGGGAACAGCACCATAACCATCATGCCATCTGCTGGTCCCAGATAGTGTAGCTCTTGAAGGACGACTTAAATGCTCCAAGAGTTTTGCCATTTTGCTAACACTGGTATGCTCCATGCATCCACCATCCCACTAGAATGATTTATTCCATTCATATTAACTTTCGTTAAAAATCTACCTGATAGAGGAACTCCTGGGTATTTAGGTCCACATTCTACTTTCAGGCTATATATTCTGCTTTCATAATTTGTCTGGAGACCACCATCTTCTGTAGCCCAATGCTGGCATGGAAGGCTTTAATCAGGAGGGTATCAGGGTTTAATGTTTAGGGAGATCACGCCTGTGTAGAAATTGAGTAACATTCAGGAACAAGAGTGGAAAGCCACCAGTGGGCTACGGAGGCTCTGGAGAGAGAGCATGGACCAGCACAACTGCAGAACAGAACGACTGGGTGTGTTTTGGAGGTATACAATAAGATTTGCTGATGCGTTGAATACTAGAGAAAAAAAGGGAGAGATGAGGACTGACCTGTTTTTGGCTTGAGTAACTGAGTCACAGTAGTAGCACTGAACTGAGAAAAAACTAGAAGAACAGCTTGGGAGTAGATTAAGTGCTCAGTTTCACTTTGGGATAGCATATAGAATGTCGAGCCAAACTGCTAGAGCTCCAGCCCTGTTCTAGACTGCTGAGCGATTTTGGATGAATGATCTAACTCTTTTGCCTCCATTTCTTTACCTCTTAAGGGGCATAATAAAACAGCCTCCTTTATGAGGTTATTGAGGCAATTACATGAGTTACTATGTAAAGATTCATACCTACATTCCTATCTGCTCAGCAGGTGTTTAGTAAACATTTCTAGGCACTAACTTCCAAGGGTATATAACAGAAATCAGACCGAAAAAAAAAAAGATCACTGCTCCCGCGGAGTTCATTCTTTAGTTGGGGAAAAGGAGATACAATAAGCAAATGCATGGTTAAACATAAAGTGTGTTGGATGGGGATAAAAGCTTTGGAGGAGGAAGAAAAATGGTAACAAGGAGAGGAGGGGTGTGAGCAGATCAGTGGCATGATCTCGCTGACATTTAAAGATATCCCTCCCTCCGGCTGCCAAGCTGAGAATAGATAGGAGTGGGGAAGGCCAGCGAGAGTGCTCATGCTTCCATCCAAGTGAGGGAGAGTGGAGGCTGGAACTAGGATGGGGCAGGGTGGGGAGAAAGTTTGATAATATCTGTAAATAACCTCATATTAAGTACCAGATGAGCCATGGGAAACAATAGAGCATGAAGAGGGTCAGGGAGTGTGGAGGGTGGAACGGTAAGGAAGACTTGACCAAGATGGTGAGGTGACACAAAAATTAAAGGCGATCAGGAGACTCAGCAGGTGGCGTAGTGGTTAAGGCACAGACTCCCACATGGCCGACTGCAGTTCGAGTACCAGAACTGGCAGCTTGAAAATCAGGCTGGGTGTATGTGCGTACATGCCCAAAATCCCAGGACAGTGGGGGAGAAGGGATTGGAGAGTGGAAGAAAAGGGATTGCAGCATGGCCATCCTCTCCTGGGAGTTGATTTCTCATTTTCCATCTCACTGTCTCTCTCTGTCTCTCTCTCTGGCCAGTGCACATTCCCTATGGCAAAAACCTTTAAAAAATAAGAGAGAGAGATCAGGAAGTGAGCCATGGAAACATCTGGGAAAGAATTCAGGCAGGGGATGCAGCTGTGTAGAGACCCTGAAGTAGAAGCAGGCCTGAGACTGTGCAGGAAGATGAAAGGACCAGAGGCTTGGAATGACCTGAGCCTGGAGGAGAGAAACGGGAGGTGAGGAAGTTGGAATAACATCATCGTTAAAGACTTGGGCTTTGCAAAGCCCAAGTCTTTGCTTTGAGCCCAAGTCTGGTTTTAAGCAGAAGATTGGCATGATCAGATTCACCCATTCATTCTGGCTGCTATGTGATGAACAGAGTCTGAAAAAGACAAGTGTAGTGGGACTAGCAGTTGGCATAATGGCTATGTCGCTGGACTCCCATGTAGTTGACCGTGGTTCGAGTCCCGGACCCGGTGGCTTGAACTCATGCCAGGCACGTGTGCGTGCATGCCCAAGATCCCAAGAGGAGAATGGAGAAGGGATTGCGGTGTGGTCATCCCCCCTGGGGAGTGATTTCTTGCTTTCTGTTTCTCTGTCTCTTTCTGGTGAGCACATGCACCCTATAGCAAAAACCTCTCCCTCCCCCCCAAAAAAAGAAAAAGAGACAAGTGTGGAAGTGGGGAGAGTGATTGGGAGGCCAATACCATGATCCAGGTGAGAGATGACGGCAGTTCTGGCATGGTGGGTGGCTGGAGAGGTGGTGGGAACAGCTAGATTCCGGACACGTGTGTACGGAAGGTAGCACCATTGATATTTGCTAACAGAGTGGAAGTAGGGGATGAGAGAAAGGAAGGAATCAGGACGACTAAGTTGTTGAGCCCAAGAACCTTGGAAAGTGGATTTGCCATTTCCTGAGATGCTGGAGGGAGGTAGGTGTCTAATTTCGAACATGTCCCACCGGAGTGTCTAGTAGGCATCCAGTAGAGATGTTGAGAAGGCAGTGGATATACACATTTGAAGTTTGTGGAAAACACCAGGGCTAGGGATGCAGTTTGAGAGTCTACTGGTAGTCTTTAAACCCATGAGGCTAGCTGAGATCATGCAGGCAGAGTGTAACTGGATAATGCACAGAGCCTGAGTGGATCCCTGAGTCACTACAGCACTTGCAGGCTGAGCAGAGGAGCTGGCACCAGCCAAGGAGACCGAGAAAGGCAGCCATTGAAACTCAGGAAGATTAGGAGGGTGGCCTGGGAGCAAGACTATTGTCCAGTCTTTAAAAATGAAGAACATTTTGGGACCAGCAGATGGTGTGATGGTTACATTGCTGGACTCCCATGTACTCAACCATGGTTTGGATCCCAGGCCCGGTGACTTAAAACTCATGCAGGGCACATGTGCATGTGTGCCCAAAATCCTGAGAGGAGAATGGAGGAGAAGGGATTGCAGTATGGCCACCCCCCTAGGGAGTGATTTCTCATTTTCTGTCTCTCTATCTATTGCAGTATGGCAATCCCTTTGGATGTGATTTCTCACTTTCCTTCTGTCTCTCTCTCTGGCCAGTGCACATTCCCTATGGCAAAAACCTTTAAAAAATAAGAGAGAGAGATCAGGAAGTGAGCCATGGAAACATCTGGGAAAGAATTCAGGCAGGGGATGCAGCTGTGTAGAGACCCTGAAGTAGAAGCAGGCCTGAGACTGTGCAGGAAGATGAAAGGACCAGAGGCTTGGAATGACCTGAGCCTGGAGGAGAGAAACGGGAGGTGAGGAAGTTGGAATAACATCATCGTTAAAGACTTGGGCTTTGCAAAGCCCAAGTCTTTGCTTTGACCCCAAGTCTGGTTTTAAGCAGAAGATTGGCATGATCAGATTCACCCATTCATTCTGGCTGCTATGTGATGAACAGAGTCTGAAAAAGACAAGTGTAGTGGGACTAGCAGTTGGCATAATGGCTATGTCGCTGGACTCCCATGTAGTTGACTGTGGTTCGAGTCCCGGACCCGGTGGCTTGAACTCATGCCAGGCACGTGTGCGTGCATGCCCAAGATCCCAAGAGGAGAATGGAGAAGGGATTGCGGTGTGGTCATCCCCCCTGGGGAGTGATTTCTTGCTTTCTGTTTCTCTGTCTCTTTCTGGTGAGCACATGCACCCTATAGCAAAAACCTCTCCCTCCCCCCCCCAAAAAAGAAAAAGAGACAAGTGTGGAAGTGGGGAGAGTGATTGGGAGGCCAATACCATGATCCAGGTGAGAGATGATGGCAGTTCTGGCATGGTGGGTGGCTGGAGAGGTGGTGGGAACAGCTAGATTCCGGACACGTGTGTACGGAAGGTAGCACCATTGATATTTGCTAACAGAGTGGAAGTAGGGGATGAGAGAAAGGAAGGAATCAGGACGACTAAGTTGTTGAGCCCAAGAACCTTGGAAAGTGGATTTGCCATTTCCTGAGATGCTGGAGGGAGGTAGGTGTCTAATTTCGAACATGTCCCACCGGAGTGTCTAGTAGGCATCCAGTAGAGATGTTGAGAAGGCAGTGGATATACACATTTGAAGTTTGTGGAAAACACCAGGGCTAGGGATGCAGTTTGAGAGTCTACTGGTAGTCTTTAAACCCATGAGGCTAGCTGAGATCATGCAGGCAGAGTGTAACTGGATAATGCACAGAGCCTGAGTGGATCCCTGAGTCACTACAGCACTTGCAGGCTGAGCAGAGGAGCTGGCACCAGCCAAGGAGACCGAGAAAGGCAGCCATTGAAACTCAGGAAGATTAGGAGGGTGGCCTGGGAGCAAGACTATTGTCCAGTCTTTAAAAATGAAGAACATTTTGGGACCAGCAGATGGTATGATGGTTACATTGCTGGACTCCCATGTACTCAACCATGGTTTGGATCCCGGGCCTGGTGACTTAAAACTCACGCAGGGCACATGTGCATGTGTGCCCAAAATCCTGAGAGGAGAATGGAGGAGAAGGGATTGCAGTATGGCCACCCCCCTAGGGAGTGATTTCTCATTTTCTGTCTCTCTATCTCTGTCTCTCTGGCAAGTGCATGTGCCCTGTAGTGAAAAAAAAAAATCTCTCTTGGAACCAGCAGTTAGCATAATGGCTATGTCGCTGGACTCCCATGTAGTCAACCACGGTTCGCATCCCAGACCCAGTGGCTTAAAACTCACGCCGGGCGCGTGTGCGTGCGTGCCCAAGATCCCGAGAGGAGAATGGAGGAGAAGGGGTTGCGGATTTCTCGCTTTCTGTCTCTAATGTCTCTCTGTCTGGCGAGCGCATGCGCCCTATAGCAAAAATCTCTCCAAAAAAAAAAATCTCTCTCTAAAAGAAAAAAAATGATGAATATACAGGACTGGCAGGTGGCGTGGTGGTTAAGGGCACTGGATTCCCATATGGCCAACCGTGGTTTGAGTCCCAGACCTGGTGGCTTGCTTTCTCACTTTCCTTCTCTCTCTATCTCTCTCTCTCTCTCTCTCTCTCACTCTGTCCCTCTCTGGTCAAATTAAAATAAATAAATAAAGTTAAATAAAATAATCTTTGAAAACAAATTGATGTGTATTTAATACTGTGGGTATTTAAATGCTCACCCGAGGTCATGTGAAGGAAAAGCAGCACATGAAGCAGTGCTCACAGTTACCTTCTCAACAGTGGTTGAGGAGTGTTATTTTCTTCTTTTTGACTTCCTGTATTAGTTTTTAATACTGAACTTATATTATCTTGTGGACATTGATAGACAAGGATATTCAAAAATAAATATTGGGACTCTAGCAGATGGTGTCCTGGTTACATCGCTGACTCACACGTAGTTGACCGCGGTTTGAGTTCCGGACCCGGTGGCTTAAACTCATGCCAGGCAAGTGTGTGTACGTGCCCAAGATCCCAAGAGGAGAATGGAGGAGAAGGGATTGTGGAGTGGCCATACCCCCTGGGGGGGTGATTTCTCACTTTCTATCTCTCCAGCAAGCACACAGGCCCTATAGCAAAAAACTCTCTCTAAAAATAAATAAATAAATAAACATTGGAAGGTAGATTTTGCCGATTTTGGATGGGTGAATGGATAAAAAAAATGTGATGTAACTACACAATGGAATACTATTCAGCCTTAAAAAAGAAGGAAATTGGGGCCAGCAGGTGGCATGGTGGTTAAGAATGCTGGACTATCACATGGCTGACTATGGTTTGAATCCTGGACCTGGCAACTTGCTTTCTCACTTTCTCTCTCTGTCTCTTTCCGTGTCTTTCTCTGGTCAAATAAAAAAAAAAGCCTAATAATAATAAAATTATATAAAAATAATTTTTTTAAATAAAAAATTTTAAAATAAAAGGAAATCCTGTTATGTGTACTCCAGCCTATTTCTCCCTCAAACATGTACCTATGAAGGGAACTGAGGCCCTCCTTTCCTACAGGGGGTGCTATGAGAAAGGGCAGTACTGGTCTGCCACCATGCTTCTCAGTACCAGGGGCCCCAAAAATGCCATGGGCATCCCTGGGAAGGACCAGGGCCCCACACTCTTTGGCCTAGCATGGGCTGACAGATGGGAAGAACAGTCGCTTCTTAAAAAACAGTTTATTAGCATCCATGCCACCCAGTGCAAGTGAAGATTGGCTTCCTCCTCAGTTGCCCTGGCTTTCCCATCTCAGTGCCTGGGGTGCCACTCTGTGGCAGGCCCCCATTTGGGGGCAGTGTCTTTGGTCATCTGATTCCAGTCCCATCGCTCCTGGTCCAGCGCTAAGCTCCGCCTCGAGATGCCATAGGAATGGTCTCCCCTGAGTGACTGTCCTCTCTAGCATTTAAGAATCCTCCACCTCCGGGGGCTGGAGCCACGTCCACCTGGATGACACCATGCACCTGGGAGAGCTGTGGGCTGTCCAAGCTGGCGATAAGCTGGCGGGGGCCTGGTCGCACAGGCACAAATGTCTGACGCAGTGTCACTGTCTCATTGCCTCCGATGTCCCTGTGGGCAAAGACAGAGTCATGGGCCTAGAGCTACTGGGGATGGAGGGGGAGTAAGGACTGATGCAGTACACCAGGAAGGAAGGAGCAGGAGGAACAGGCCTTTCTGGGCTCAGCTGGAATCTCTACACCCACGACTAGGACAGAGCCAGAGCCCCAGGGCGACCTCTGTATAACCAGATCAACAGCCACCCACCCAGCTGCCTCAGCTGGAAATCTTAGGTATCACCCAGGACCCTCCCTCCCTGCTCCCACATCCACCTGGACAGAGATGCTTATGCCACCCAGAGGCCTCTCCCCCCTCCCCCTTCCCTTCCTCTATCGCCACAGCTCCTGCCCTAACCAGACCATCCTCCACCTCACCAGGGTTTCTATGACCAAGAAACTTCAAAATGAAACATTGGGGCCCAACACAGTAATGCCAAATATTTTCAGCATGGTCAAGAAAGTAAGTTGACAGGCTGGCAGGTGGCGTGGTGGTTAGGGGTGTGGGATGCCTACAAGGCAGACTGCAGTTGGAGTTCTGGAGCTGGTGGCTTGCTTTCTCACCTTCTCTCTCTCTCTCTTTTTCTCTCTCTCTGCTTCACACACACACACACACACACACACACACACACACACACTGTATCTCTCTGCA
>NW_006159594.1:2462792-2473703 GCF_000334495.1 Tupaia belangeri chinensis
CTTAAAAAAAAAAAAGTAAGTTGAGAAAAATTATCTTCTACCATGATCATCTTTCCAAAGAATGAACACCAAAACATTGGAAAGTTGTTATCTGAGGAAAAAGGAAAAGTTCTTCTCAAGAAGAAGAAATTGGCACCTTTAAAAAATTGGTGTGTGGGGCCGGCAGGTGGCATGGTGGTTAAGGGCACTTGATTCCCACATGGCTGACCATGGTTCGAGTCCCAGACCTGGCGGCTTACTTTTTTGCTTTCCCTTCCTCTATCTCTCTGTCTCTGTCTGGTCAAATTACTTTCTTTAAAAAATTGGCATGTGTCTCAGAGAGAGAGAGAGAAAGAGAGGCATGTGCATAAACACACGCACGTACTCTTCAGTGACTTTATTTTCTCCCTTACTAATGGACTTTTGAAAATCTATTCCCAGATCACCTCGTAGGAATCCCAAGTTCTTCCACTTGGCTTCCCCCATTCTGTTCTGCTAACTGTTCAGAGATAACCTTTCGAGGCTGGCTTCCTTGGTGCTTACAGGGAGAGGGCTCAATTCCCTCACCGGACACACAGGCTCCCTTTGACTCAGCCCCTGTTGCCTGGTCAGCCTCATAACCTTCTGCCATTCCTCCTGCCCACCAGCCCCACTGACTGCCCTCCCCTCTCCATGAATGCACCTTCATTGCCATGCTTTGCAGGCTTTGTCTAGTCTGGAATGAACTCCCGGCTCTGTCTCCCCACCCTGGGTGGCAGTTGTGAAGGCTTACTCCTCCTTCAAGGCCCAGCTCACACCAGCTCCTCAGTGAGGGCTTCTGAGCACCTACAGCCCCTAGGAAAATGACCCTTGCCCTTCTCAGAGCTCCTCCTGCAATCTGCATGTTGGATCTTATACACTAAATGTGACTGCATTTTTGTCACATCTGCTCATGGCTGTTAGAATCTGCCCTTCTGCCTCTGCTTGAACCCATACCTCTAGCCCTTATTCAATCCTAAGCTTGCCTTGGGGGTCACTCTGGAGCCAGGCCCTGTGCAATCACCATAGTCTTCAAAGGGAATGAGCCAACGTCCCTGACACCCAGGACAAGCTCTCCACGGGACAAAGCATTTAGCTTAGAGCTTGCTTCTGGAAGTTTCCCTGCATGATTACTTCTCTACCACCTGTTAGCTGTGTTGTTTAGGACAAGTTACTTATCTTTTCTGATCCTTCCTTTCTGAGAAATAAAATAAACGTGTATATAAAATGAAGAGGGGGAGGGACCAGCAAATGGTATAATGGTTAGGTCACTGGACTCCCATGCAGTTGGCTTCGGTCGAGTCCTGGACCTAGTGGCTTGAAACTCATGCTGAGCACATGTGCGTGCATGCCCAAAATCCTGAGAGAAGAATAGAGGAGAAGGGATTGTGGCATGGCCATCCCCCAGGGGGTGATTTCTCACTTTCTGTCTTCTTTCTGTCTCTGTCTTTCTGGCGAGCGCACATGCCCTATAGCAAAAACCTCTCCCCCCCAAAAAAGAGGGGGAATCAAATGGTTTTGACAGTATACTGAACTCCATGAAGGGAAGGATGGATATATATATATATATATACACACACACACACACATATATACACATTATATATATATATACACACACACACACACACACACATACATATATACACATTATATATATGTGTATATATACACACACACACACACACACACAAACATATATTACAGTATGTAATATAGTATGATGGGAAGTCTGTAAGTCTACAACTAAATGTGTAGACTATGTTCTGACTGGCTATAAATTTGTGTTTCTAATTTGTGCCCACTTTTCCATAGACCCAAAGTTAAAGGTTGTCCAGGTTCAGGCTAGCCTTCCAAAGTCTGTTTAACTCATGATGATATTTCAGATCCCAAGAGAAACTGCTTTCATTTAACTCATGATGAAATCGAGCTGTGATATTTCAGATCCCAAGAGAAACTGCTTTCCAGATTCCAGATGGGAACGTCCACATCTCCCCCTGGCCTGGTCTTAGTCAGAGGAGGCCTTCGCCACTTCTCTGTTTGTGAGTTCAGGCTGAGTACGCATGGGCTGCTAAAGCTGGAGCGTGCCTGTAACTGAGCTTGGCAGGCTTTGTCCAGTCTGGAATGAGTGTGCCTGTAACTGTGCCTGTTCCTGATAGGAACGCAAGAACTTAGACAACCCTATGAGCGGCCCTTCAACTGTGTACTTGTTTAACCAGGTTTCCGGGCTGTAAATGTTTCTTTTTTTTTTTTTTTGCTATAGGGCGCGTGCGCTCACCAGACAGAGAGAGACAGAGAGACAGAAAGCGAGAAATCACCCCCCAGGGGGATGGCCACGCCACAATCCCTTCTCCATTCTCCTCTCGGGATCTTGGGCATGCACGCACATGCGCCCGGCTTGAGTTTTAAGCCACCGGGTCCAGGACACGAACCGCGGTCGACTACGTGGCAGTCCAGCAACATAGCCATTACGCTAACTGCTGGCCCCTGTGAATGTTTCTTAAAACTCCTTTTGGATGTTTCTTCAGAGCTATTTAAAACACGCACACACACACCCATGCACGCGTGTGTGCACGAACACACACACACACATGGTCATACACACAGGCGAATGGACCTCCCCTGTCCTTTACACGTGCCTCATTTCTGATTGCATAGGGCGTTATTACCCCCTGCTCAGCTACCTTATTTGTCTCAGCGCTAGGGGACTCGGGGTGTTTCCCCATGGCCAGATCCACCCCTGGAGAAGGGAGATTGGCTACTCTAAGGATATTCTAGAGAGTATGATTCAGGTTCTAGGGGAACTTCCCGAGAAAGGTCTGGAATAGCCTTCCAGCTCCCGGGTGACTGCTTTGGTGGTGACAACAGTCTTCTGGAGGAGTAAGTTCTGGAATGTTTATTAAGTGGCCAGTCACCACGCTGGGCGGCACACCTTCCCTGTGGTATGATGGGTTCCATACCACAGCCTTTGATGTGCAAATGAGAGGCAAAGTAACACCCATCTGGGACCTAATATAGCTCAACCACCAGTCCAGGGTCAGCCCTCTCAAGGCTCCTGACTATTCTGGAGGCCCTGGCCTGGGCTTACAGCAGCTGAGGACCCACAGAATGTCTAAGGAGGATGCCCCTTGAGAAACCATCATCCACTCTGGTGTGGGGGTTAAGGGTGCTGGACTCCCACGTGGCCAACCGCAGTTTGAGTCCTGGACCTGGCCGCTTGCTTTCTCACTTTCTCTCTCTCTCTCTCCCTGTCCTTCTCTGGTCAAATTAAAATAAATAAATAAATAAGTAAACAAGATAAGTCTTAAAAAAGAAACAATCATCCAGCCCTCTCATTTACTGTGGGGAGACTGAGGCCTTCAAGTCGGGCAGACTCATACAAGCCCCACAGTTGAGGAAGGGCCAGGTCTCCCGATGCTCAACACAGTGTCCTCTCCTCACTTCCAGGCAGGGCAAGAGGCAAAGGTCTGGTAGGGCTACCAAGAGGAGTCCAGCTCTAATGGACCCTCAGGGAAGAGGGACCTCCCTCCCTCATTGTGCTGTGTGGCTGAGAGATGACGTGGGGCTAGCAGGGCAGGGGAAGGGAGCCTCAAACTCCACTCTCTGAGCTGCCCGAGACCCTTGTAGGATGACATGAAGAAAATGCTCCTTTCTGACATGCAACAACATTTCCCAGGGCCCAGGCTGGGGCAAGGATCAGGATAGCCAGTGTCTCAGCTTGGGCCTAACAGTGAGAGACGGTCACTACCAGGAGGTGCAATGGGGAGGGGTGGGCAGGGACCCGCCACCTGCCCCTATTCCCCCTCCCACAGGCCATTGTTCCCCCTCAGGAACCCTCTACCTAAAGAGGGAAGTGCAGGGCCAACAGATAATGTGGAGGTTAAGGCAGCTGGATCCCACATGGCGGACTGCATGGTTTGAGTCCTGGACCCTTCAGTTTGAGAAACACACCAGGCGTGCCCAAGTCCTGAGACAAGAATGGAGAAGGGATCACGGAGTGGCCAACCCCCACCCCTATCCCCTCAGAGGTGCTATCTCCCTTCCCCTCTGTCTCTGCCTCTGTCTGTATTCTGCAAGCACATGTGCCCAATAGGGAAAAAAAGAAAAAAGAAAAGGAAACACTTGCTCCCAGAAAGCTGATCTAAAAGGTCAACCTCTGGCCTTCTCTGCTTTTCCTGAGGAAGGACCCCAATAGGAAAAAAAAGAAAAAAGAAAAATAAAAGGAACACTTGCTCCCAGAAAGCTGATCTAAAAGGTCAACCTCTGGCCTTCTCTGCTTTTCCTGAGGAAGGACAAGGTAGCACCCAGGTATTTAGGGTTCCAAAGCTTTGCTCTTAATTATATAATGATCTCTAAAGTACTTTAAGAGATTTTTGTGGTCTTCAAGTGAAATAATATTCCTGAAAGTGCCTGGTCAACTCTTCGGTGCTGGGCGAATGTTATGGATGAGTTACTGATGACTCCTATGTGGAGTTTTAGATCCCGAATTAGATGGCAGGGCTGGGCAGGGACACAGCAGGGGTCCCTAAGCTGGATGGTGAACCCAGTCCGTAGTTATTGCCGGCTAGCTGCTTGTTGGGTCCTGACAGAACAAACCTTTCCTGACTGAGACAGGAAGCAAAGCTGGGGACAGCCTGGGAGGAAGGCCTCGCCAGGGCAGGGGCAGGAGAGGACACACATACCCAACATTGAGGATCTTGGATCTCTGTAACCCAGAGCCCTCGAGCCTGAAGACGACGTTGGTGAGGGTGACAGGCAGGGGGTTCTTGAAGACGATCTGGACTTCACATTCCTGGCCAACCACTGCTGCTCCCAGTAACTGAGAGAGAAAGAGCCCCACCCCCCACGTCAGAGACTTTGGCCAAACCCACAGGATCATACGCTGCACCAGGAGGAAGAGCTCCTTAGAATCAAAGTCTCTACTTGAGTCCTACACCCCTGCCCTTAAAGAAGTCTCCTCAAAGTCCAAGGGGAAATTCCAACCCAATCCCCAGCTAAGACTACCACGGAACAGGGATATGAGATCCCATTGTACAGAGGAGGAAGCTGAGGCCCAAGGGCCCAGAGCCAATCCTTGACCTTTTTCTCCTTGGAAGGCTCAGCCAGCCCACCTGCTCCAGGTTAGCACCCTCTCCCCTTCTCCTCTGGTTTCCCTCAGCCCCTGTCCACTACTCCCTGCCCACCCTTATGCCCCATGCACGGCACTCACGGTGAGGGACAGATCGGGGGTGCGCAGACGGAAGGTATGCTGCTTGGCTAGCACCTGCCCACTCTCCTTGACGTGGCCTGAGACGTTGAGCAGCATGGCCCCCTGGTCCACGAGGTGGGGCCGGTATTCCTTGTAGGCTACAGGCATGGCCACACGGTCCGCTGGGGAGTAGAGACATGGTGTCACCAAGACCTGATTCTCCACATATGGCCTGCCCCAGGTGTCCCCATTGCTCCTGGGGTCTCTGTATCCCACAGCCTCGAGGTGCCCAGCCATCCCCGGGCAGGGCTGAGAAGGGGCACTTACAGGCTCCTGGTGCTAGCACAACTTCCTTCTTGGTCTCCTTGAAGATGGTCCCAGTGACACCGGTGTAGAAAGTGACTGAGAGGTAGAGGTGCAGCTTCACAGTGCGGCGGCTGCTGCTGCGATTGGTCAGCAGCACAGAGACTGACAGGTCCTGCCCCATCACTGCGTCCTGTGCCTCCACCTGCATGGCCACATCCTCAGCCGAGTCCCGTGTGGCATACACATTGGGTTTGCTGCCATGGGCAGCTGCCGTCTCCACGGCCTTCCGCTCTGCTTCTGAGCCTGGGGATGGAGGGTCAAAGGTGAGGTCCTTGCTCCAGCTGAGGTGGGAGAGCACTAGGCAGGAACACCGGGCAGGGGCTCAGAGATGGCTGGGTTGGGGGAGTGGTACCTTCTGGGTGCTTATAGAGGTGAGTGATGTCCTCTCGCATGTTGGAGTTGATGGCCTTTGTGACGATGAGTGTGCCAATGGCCTTCTCCTCCACGTACACAATCTTGAAGCTGCCATCATCCTGCCTTTGCCAGTATACCTTGTCACTATTCACCTGCAGGGGACCAAGGGGTGAGCCAATGAGTGTGGGCCTGACCCTCAGCAGCCTTCCTCAGATTCCAGGAGCATCCTGGCAGAGCACCACTGGGAGACTATCCCAGCTAAGCTAGACAAGGCCAAAGAACAGGAAAAAAGCCAGCCAGTGGCATGGTGGTTGAGATACTGGATCCCACAAGGCCAACTCCACAGTTCAAGTCCTGGACCTAGTAGTTTGAAAAACACACAGGATGCAAGTCCATGTGTGCCTAAAATCCTGAGAGGCAACTGGAGGAGGAGGAATTGTGGTATGGCCATGCCCCCTCAGGGGGGTGATTTCTTACTTCCCTTCTCTCTGTCTCTCTCTGGTGAGCATACATTCCCTATAGCAAAAAACTAAAAAAAAAAAGAAAAAGAAAAAAAAAAAAGTCTTTCCAAAGACCATAGAGGAAGCCAGCTGGGAGGCTCCTGGCAGTGCACTTTGGCATTAATAACAGTAATGGCTTCTACTCGTTCACTGGCTTTACAACTTAGGAAGCAGTCCCATACCCATTATCTCTTTTGATCCTGAGTACGGGAAGCAAGGCAGTCATTATTATCTTCTCTTTACAATCAAGGAAACTAAGACTTGTAGAATGAGTGACTTGCCCAAGGTCACACAGCTAATCAGTTAGCAGGGAAGTCGGGACCAGAGAACTGAGGACTAAAGCCAGTGCTCTGGTCACTCCAGACTGTCTGGAAGTGGAAGGCTCCCGGAACCCAGCCCTCACTTGAGCAAAAATGAAGGGTGTGTCATACTTCATGTACACCAGGCCATTCTTGATGGACTCCACAGAGCAGGGGCCACAGCAGAAGATGCCTAGGGAGTGAGGTAGGACAGAGGTGAGAGATCTGAGGACACTGAGAGGGGCCCTGGGGAAAGACCGTGCAGGGCCCCAAACCACACATCCAGGCCTTGTTCCTGGTGACTTCTGGGACAAGGCCAATAGCCCTCACCCAAACAGCCAGTCAACAGCCAGTCCAACCCAGGAAGGAAAGACGAAGAGGAGAACAATTCCATTTGGCTCTCAGTTGGCTTTCCTCAGCCCAGACTGTTGTTCCAGAGGACGTGGGCACAGGTGGACCTGTGGACAAGCCTGCCTTGATAACCAAGTCAGTGGCAAGCTCTTTCTTGGCTGGCTGAGGATGGATGGCTACTGTCTGTGACCTCTCGAGGACAGAACCCCACATCCTTTATCAAGACCAACCCAGAGCCCATGGTGGCTGTGCCTGCTGGCTGGACAAGAAAGGATATCACCATCACCATTCTGGAAATATCCAGAACGACATCTCAGCTATGCAGCCTGTTGTGATCTCTCTAATGGGGAGCAGAGAGGGGGTCCTGGTGGGCCATACTCAGAAGGGATTTCTGGAGGAGATGAGCTGGCAGAAAGCACTCTGGCAAGAAAGGACAGATCTAGAAGTGAGGCCTACCCAACAGGAAAGAATCATAGATAACACCCTAAACAATGGCCTCCTTTACAGCCAGGGAAAAAAACAGCAAGATGAAGAAGATGCCAAAATCTCTTAACAGTAAGATCCAGAGATAATGGAAGGAACTAATCTTTACTGAGCAGCTACTATGTTCCAAGCATGCTGCTCATCCTCTACGATAAATGATCTCTCATTTAATTCTCTCAACACCCTATATAGCACATATTATCCCGTTATATACAAGACACCAAAGTGGAAAGGTGCGAGGTACATGTCAAAGATCACACTTCTAAGAAGTGATCAAGCTTGGGACCAGCAGTTGACGTAATAGCTATGTTGCTGGACTCCCATGTAGTCAACCACGGTTCTAGTCCTGGGCCCAGTGGCTTCAACTCATGCCGGGCATGTGTGCATGCATGCCCAAGATCCCGAGGGGAGAATGGAAGAGAAGGGATTGTGGTGGCCAGCCCCCTGAGGGGCGATTTCTTGCTCTGTCTCTCTGTCTCTGTCTGTCTTTTCTGGTGAGCACACATGCCCTATAGGGAAAACAACAACAAAACAACTCTCAAAAAAAAAAAAAAAAAAGTGATCAAGCTGGAATCCAGCCCCAGACTGACTGTCCCCAGTTCCCTGCCTGCCTGCCAGCCACCCCATCACTTGTCAGAGCTGGGACCAGAACTCAGATCTCTGTGTCTGTTCCAGCATTGCAGGCAGTGCAGGGTACATGACTCAGGGGGCACCATTCACATAGATCACAGGTAGGGAGGGCATCTGGGAAGAGGAGGAATTCAGCCTAGGTGAGGGCTTTCAGGCCAGGGAGAGGAAGGGAGAGGCTGGAAGAAAGGCTGCCAGAGGGGCAGGCCTGGCCGCCTGGGGTTGGAGTGTCAAGGTTGGAAGGAGTGGGGAAATCTGTTTGAGAACAGAATGTACATGAAACATGTGAGCACAAAAGCGCCTGGTGGGTTATGTTATGTCAACAGTGACAATCTTCGGACTGGGTGATAAAGGCTATTTTCTTCTTTGAACCTGAGCCCTGGTATTTTCAATACTGTACAAATATTGTACAGATAACTCATAGTGAGCAACACACAGGAGAGGAGCTTGGAGAAAGGGAGAGCACCAAGCCCAGATGTGTTGTGTTGCTGACCTATTGCTCTATGCTCCGGACAAAGTCAATCCACTTCTCTGGGCCACTGTTTCCCAGGTGCCTCACTAGGCTTACAGGGGGTCCCAAACCTGACTGATCTTCAGAATCACCAAGGGAACTTCTGGACATATAGATAGCTAGAATCTGTCCTGGAAAGTCAGATCTGGCAGAGCGGGGACCTAGAAATTTACTTGAAAACAAACAAACCAGGGCCAGCCCCATAGTGTAATGATGAAGGAAAACTGGATTCCACATGGCTGACCATGGTTTGAATTCCCAAGCCTGGTGGCTGGAAAAATACATCAAGCATGTGTGCATCCGAAATTCCAACTGGATGGAAAAATGGAGGAGAGGGGATTATGGTGTGACAACACCCCACTGGAGGGTACTTTCTCCCTCTCTTTCCCAGTCTCTGGCAAGCACACTTGCCCTTTAGAAACTTAAAGACAACAAACAAACAAACAAAAACTGAGAAAATATGAAAAATAGAAAATGTTTGCATTTTATGTTATTCAGTTGTATACTTTTTTCTTCCAGACAGGAATTACTTATAATAGCGACTTTTTTTTTTTTTTTTTTAAATATTTTTGCCATGGGGGAGTGTGCTCACTGGAGAAAGAGAGAGAGGGGGAAAGTGACAAAGCATCTCCCAGTAGAGATGGCCATGTTGTAATCCCTTCTCTTCCATTTTCTCCTGGATTTTGGGCACACACACACATATACACACACACCTGGCGTATTTTTCAAGCCACCAGGTCCAGGATTTGAACCATGATTTGGCCATGTGAGATCCAGTGCCTGAACCACCATGCTGCTGGCCATATAATGACTTTTTTAACTTAAAAAATATATATCCAATGTAATATAAAGAAGATTATGATGATAATAATAATAAAATTTTATATAAATATATAAATAAGTGCCAGCAGGTGGTATAGTGGTTAAAGCTCTGGACTCCCACATGTGGTTCAAGTCCTGGACCTGACAGCTTGAAACAGACTGGGTGCATGTGTGTGCATGCCCAAAATCCCAAAAGGGGAATGGAGGAGAAGGGATTATGGTGTGGACAAACCCCCTGGATGTTGAGTTTTTGCTTTCTGTTTCTCTGTCCCTCTTTATCTCTCTGGCGACAACACACACATATTATAGCAAAAATATCTAAAATATATGTATAGATATGCATATAAATAAAAGGTTCTTTGAATACATATCTGTAGGATATATTAAAAGTGAAAAAAGCAAGTATGATGGGACCAGCAGTTAGCGTAAAGGCTATGTCGCTAGACTCCCATGTAATCGACCGCGGTTTGCATCCTGAACCTGGTGGCTTAAAACACGTTAAGTGTGTGTGCATGCATGCCCAAGGTCCTGAGAGGAGAACGGAGGAGAAGGAATTGCAGCATGGCCATCCCCCCTAGGGGGTGATTTCTCGCTTTCTGTCTCTCTGTCTGTCTGGCAAGTGCTCGCACCCTATAGCAAAAACCTCTCCAAAAATAAACATAAAAAAAGCAAGTGTGAGTAGTGGATGTGCTGTGCAGAAGGAAATCTCTCACTAAATACTCTTGAATCTTTTGGCCTACCCTAAATATATTAACTGCAATAAATAAATGTGAGCTACTATAAATAAATAATATTTAAGCAAATAGATAGTTGTATAGAAGGGTGAAAATAAACTAATGGCCCCATGGTGATTCAGTTGATAAACCCATTTAAGAAGCCATGGGGTAAAGACTTAGCTCTCAGGCTGGGCCCAGGGCTGATGCTCTAGAGTTGGGAGCAGGGGAGGGGGCCAGGTGGGAACCAGGGGCCAGGCAGGGTCTCACCGCTGCTGGTCTCCTGGGGCGTGGCGTCCACAACCTGCCAGCCATTGAAGCCGGAGGGCAGATCCGGCCGCTTCATCCAGCAGTCATTCCACACGTGAAAGTTCCTGGAAGGAACGGAGGGAGGGACGGGTGTGAAACTCCCTTCTGTCTCAGGCGCCGGTTTCTCGGCGGGGATGGGCAGGCCAGCCCCAGCCTCACCAAACAGAATCATGGTTCAGGTGCTCGAGCGGCTTCATGTTCTCATCAAAGTAGATGTCCATCGTGAGGGACGTGTCAGTGTCATGTGCAGAGTTGAAGTTGGTGACTGTCCGGGTGGCCAGACCCAGGCAGCGCAGTACTGTGGAGAGCCAAGTTTGGAGTTCAGGATGGGGTGGGGGCAGGGGAGGCATTGTGTCAGGAATATTGGGGGGGGGGGGGGGGGGGCAACGGG
>NW_006159594.1:2473912-2483386 GCF_000334495.1 Tupaia belangeri chinensis
GGGGGGGGGGAGGGTGGACAACTGGGATTGCCAAGCTTGGCATGGACCACCAGGGCCAGGGGTCACCAGGGCCATCGGGCACTTGAGGTTAGGGGAAGCCAGGCCACCTGCCTGGCTCAGTCCCTGCCTATCCCTCCACCCTCTGCTCCCTTAGGCCTCTCTCTGTTGTTAACACTAATTAATGATAATTAAGAGCCAGTCTACCTTCCACCCCCGTCTGCACCCTGCACAGTAGCCAGAGCTGGACTGAGCTGGGTGAAGGGGGAGCCTGGCTTCCCTTCCTCCTCTTTGGAGGGCCTGGGCCACTCCTGTCCTGGTCCCTCCATTACCTGTGGTGGTCACACCAGCAAAGACCCAGCATTGGCCATAGGGGACGGAAGAGCCGGTCCGTAGATAGCTGAGCAGGATCTCCACGCTGCCCACCCATGCTGATGGGTTGGTGCCTCGGGAGTAATCGCCAGACCAGTTCCCAATCAGGACTCCATTGTCATCCAGGGAGTTCACCTGCCCAGGATAAGATGGGTTGAGGCCAAGTCTGGGGAGGGGTTCAGAACCTGCCACGTGGTCTCCAGCCCATCCCCTGACCCTGCAACCACCCCTTTCCCCTTAATGCCCGAAGACCTAGACATTAGCCTGAGCTCCACCCATTCCTCCCTGAGCAGTCCGCCCCCTCCCACCCCTGGACTGACACAGGAATGTGAATCCTGGGTGTGCCAAGTTTTGGGTTTGGCCCTACATTCCACAGGAGCTAGGAAGGGAGCCAGGAAGGGTGGGGTGGGGGCAGGCAAGGGTGAGACCCCTTCCCGCATTTCCCTTTGCAAGGGCAGGGACGGGGCAGACCTGGGTGGGGAGGAGTGACAGGGGAAGCAGCAGGCAGACGCGCAGTAGGGCTCAGAGACACCAGGGTGCTCACCATGGCAGAGATGACCCGGGAGACACTGACTGGGTCCCCGCGGCCTCCATATGGCATCCCCCGCCGGTCCAGGATGTACAGACAGGCATCCAGCACCCCGTGGTCAAACTGCAAGGAGGGAGGGCACAGGTGACTGTGACCCATGGCCCAGCGCCACCCTAGGCCAGCTCTCTGCTCCACCTCCAGTCCTGCCCAGCCCCCCTCACCTCTAGCTCCCCTGAGTGCCCGTGGCCCTGGCCAGTCCTACCTGGCCATAGTTCCAGGTCCGCTCTCCAATCTGTGCTTCGGTCCCATAGTAAATTCTCCCAGACTCATTCAGCACATACTCCTGCCTCCAGTCCTCGTGCTCCACATACACGATGTCCTCTGCGTCCCAGAACACACATGCATGGTTCCCTCCAGTTCTTTTCTTGGGCACCCCCTGCCTCAGCCAGTTCTGCAGGACACGTGTCCACAGAAGACACAATGGGATGTCCCTCGTCTGAAAGGACTGCTCTCAGGAAGGATGGTGGAAGCATGACAGAGATGGCGACAGTAGGTTGGCCTTAGCCAGGGCTCCCCACCAAGACAGGTGAGGCTGGCCATATGTCCTTGGACCTGCCACCTTTCTACACTGGGCTGAGGTCCCCTCACCTGGCCAATGCAAGGCTCCTCCCAGTGGGATCCTAGGAAAGGAAGCCTGGACCTGCCCTTCCCTCCTCCCACCCACTCCCTGTTCCTCACCCCGGCTACTCACCTGGGCACCAAGCATTGAAGAGGATATAGATCTCATTGCGGGGGTCAAGGGGCAGCTGGAACTCCCCTGCCTCTGACTGCGTGCGGACCGTGAACTGAAACTTGCCAATGATGGCATTGGGGGAGGTGTGGACCCGCAGGTTCAGGTTCTGCCCATCAGCTTTGGTCACTTGGGCCTTCCAGCCTCCACTGCCCCCCTTGCCCACTGGGATGACCACGTGGGTGCCCTTGCCCACCTCGGGGTTGTTTCCTAGAGTGGGGAAAGTGGCAGTTAGCAGGTGAGGCTTCCCTGAGGAAAGGGAATGGAGTCTGGGCCTCTCCCAGCCCCACCCAAAGTGTGTATGAGCCGATGTGTGTGCATGTCCCTGCATTGGGTCATCGCCTTAGTCTGTGACAGTCTCTTTGAGAACGACTCTGTCCCCACCCGGTGCTTGCCCATGTGTCAGGGCAGAGCCCCAGTCCAACATCCCAAACCTGTTCCCCTGATACTAAACTCACAGGGAGGGAGGAGAGCCCAGGGCCATTGTCACCCTCTGCCTGCCTTCCTGTCCCCATGCCTGGGCCACAGGAACACAGCCATCTTGACTGGGTGCAGATCCCTGCCCCAGGTAAAAGGTTGACCCTGCCTGCTTCCGGGGGCTGAGGCTTTCCGAGCCCAGGCACCCCAGCTGCAGGTGGTAGGGGTACCTGGGAAATTAGAGGCCAGGGTGGGCCAGGCCAGGGCCTAATCAAAGGGTGAGAGGAGTCTCCCGCCCCCGGCAGAGGCATAATCACCAGCCTGGGCAGTCAATGGGCCACCGGGCAACGCAGTGAGAGAGGCACCTGCCCTAGGTCAGGGGACAGAGATAAAGACAGAGAGAAACTGAGCTGGACCGAGAGAGAGAGAGAGAGACAGTAGAGAGAACTAGTCATACCCTGTGGAAAGAGCAGAAAGAAGTTACCCACCAAGGCAGCAATGCAGAAAGGAACACTGAAGAGGAAACACTCAGAGACAGATCCCCCCAGGCTCAAGGAGGATGAGCCTGGTAAAACCTGCAAGGCCAAGACCCTCCCTGAGACACACCCCTTCGTACACACTCACACACCTGCTCCTGCCTTATCTGGCAGAGATGAGGAGTGGGGCAGGGGAGGAGCCTAAAGACCTCTCTGACCCCTAAGGCCAGCCGCCTCCTCCTCCTCGCACTCCCACGGAACTAGGGCCATCACCCTTCCCATGCCAGACCGCACTGACCAATGAACAGCTCCAAGGTGATCCGATCGGAGGACTCATAGGGCCGGGACAGGAAGAGGACCATGCGGAAAGGCTGCCCGCGGCGCAAAATCAGCTCCTCATACTCGAACTCGTCCGTGTGGTGTTCTCGGCGGTTCTGGTCTGAGCGCGAGCTCAGCAAATCCACACCGGTCACCACCAGCATACCCTCTGCAAGGCCACAGCTCTGGGTCAGAAGCCCGGGCCCCCATCACTGGCCTCCCTCCCAGCCCAGAGATGCCAGGCCGAGTCTCAGGTCCCAGCTAAGGTGGGCAGAGCCGCCTCACCTCGGATAGTGCCGTCTCCCGCTGCATTCACAGCACTGCCCCCCGAGCCGGGCCTGCGAGGAGAGTCTGAGCCCCGAGAAGAGTCAGGTCTCCGGCTCCCAGAGGGCTCAGGCCTCCGGTCATCATCCACTTCATTCCGGCACGAGCAGCAGCCACAGCAGCGAGCCCAGAAGGATCGGCCTCCTCCTCGAGAACGTCTGTCTGGCTCTGGCTCTGGCTCTGGAGAAGGTGTGCTAGGGGGCTGCCAGGGGTTCCCCCCCCAGCGGCCCACGTCCGAACGAGGACCGTCCATCATGCCTGTGCAGAAGAGGCAGGGAGGCTCTGGTCACCACTTGGAACTCCGTCCAGAGTGCCCCAGCCAACCCACTAAGAAACTCTCCATCTGAAGACCCGATTCAGTCCCAGCCAGATGAAGAGACATTGTGACCTCGACCCAGAGACTTCCCCAGACCCACCCAGGCACCCTCCCTACAGATTCCATCAGGACTCACCCAGAGAAGGCTTCCCACGCTGCAGAGAAAAGCTTTTCCCCCACTCCCACCTGGGGTGTCTACCCACCAAACCACATTCAAAAAACAAAGGCCAATAGAGGACCCATCCCAGGAAACGTTCAAAGCTTCCCGCATGGACACTCGTCACAGCCTCAGGAAACAGTCACACAGACCCGGGCATCCAAGGGTCCCTGGGCCTGGTCCCTTCACCTGCTGGATCGTCTCTCCAGAGGAAGCTAACAGCCTCTGGGACCCATTTCTTAGCAGAGATCTCCCCACTCAAAGCTCCCTACCAGACAGGCAGCTGTTGTGTGGGCCCTTGCCATTCCCCATGTGGAGGCAAACCCCACAGAAGGCTGTTGGGATGGGTGAGGCTCAGCAGGTGCCCAGAGTCGGTGCTGAGTCTAGGCAATCAGTCGGTGCTGGGGAGCAGCTCGGTTGGGCCCACAGGTATGGGCTGGCTTGCATCCCCCTTTGCTGGTGCCAGAGCTCAGCACATGTGGTCCCTTGGCGGTGACAGCCACCCCCAGGGCTCAGCACTGGGGTGCCCATCAGAGCCCCTCACCTGGCTGTGGTGTTGATGACAGCAGCGCTGAGTCCCAGGGCCACAGTGGAACAGGTCAGGACTGAGGTGATGGGACGGGACTGACAGACGGGTTGGACGCTGCCACCTCTGAGTGGAAGGTGTGGGACAGCTCAGTAAGTGGTTTATGAGGGGAGGAGAGGAGAGGGAGGGGAGGGGAGGGGAGGGGAGGAGAGGGGAGGGGGAAGGGTGTGGCCACGTTGCTAGGAAGGGGAAGTGTGGTGGCTCTTGCTCCATGCCCAAGGGAAGAGGCCCAGCGTCTGAGGCTGTCTCCGGAGTAGGGAAATCCTTTTCGAGGAACTGAGATGATGCCAGGGAAGGAGTGTGGATATGCCGAGGGAAGGCTG
Source organism: Tupaia belangeri chinensis (assembly GCF_000334495.1). NCBI lineage: Eukaryota > Metazoa > Chordata > Mammalia > Scandentia > Tupaiidae > Tupaia > Tupaia belangeri. Next base: position 2,478,518 of record NW_006159594.1, read on the forward strand.
GAGTGAAAACGGGAAGTTTACCTGAGACTCACTGGTGTGACGGACCCACACCAGGCTGATTTTGCCAGACTGGGTGCGAGAGGAGCCCGTGTACCAAACAGAGCAGACTCAGGGTGATGGGGCCCAGAGTCTCCTACCCACGGCCCTTTCCGGCAGACTTCGTTCCTAAGCACAGGCTACCTACCTCTGCTCTCACAGACCCCTGCTGTCGAACTCCCCTGCGGCCCAGGCCAGGCTTGGCCCTGGTCCTGAACTCCCTGCCCGGGGAGGTCCCCAGATTCCAGGCTGCAGACTGGTGACATCAGCAGTCAGGCCCTCAGACTGGCTCCACCAGCTGGCCCTTGACCTGCCGGCTCTACCAGGTCTTCTGACACCCCCCCTCCCTCCTTCCCCCAGCTGCTCTGTAGCCCCTGGCATGAGTGGGCTGCCCTCAGCTTCCTGTGCCTCCCAAGTTTGGGAGTAGGAGCAATCTCTTGTCCCTGCCCCTCAGCCAGCCTGGGGGCCTGGGAGAGGCTTAGGCACTTACACTCAGGCTGGGGGTGGTGGAACTGAGGCTCCCTCTCTGAGCTGCAGAAGATCCCTTTCTTTCACTGAGGAGCATCTAGTCAGCTGGAGTGGAGGATCCCCCTCTTCTCCAACCTGGAATTCTTCTTGGGAATCCAGATCAACCGGCTCCAGGCACCTGCCCAACGTGCATCCTAACTCCACCCCAGGCACTGGGAAAAATGCCAGAGATGCCACTGAGACAACCCCAGGCCGGGAACCTCCAGGGAGGCTCCTTGCTGCTCTTGGCCCATTGGCCAGTGGCTTCTTCTCTCTATTCCACTAGTATGGCAGCTCTGCCCGCGGCCACCACAGACAGTGAAAACAAGGTGGCAAGAGACAAGGAAGCGGACCTGAGAGGCTGCTGGTGATGCGTCAGGCAGGGAGGGACCTCAGGAGTGGGGACAGAGGTTCCAGGACCTGACACAAAGCCCTTCGCACCCATGCGTACTTTTCTGTCCAGCCCCAAGCAGAACCTGGAGGAAGTGGGGGTTGGGGGTGCAGGATCTGCCCCAATTCCAACACCTTCAGTAGACACAGCAGTGGAAATCAAAATTCCAGGAAAGTGAGCCAAATCAGCTTCACTGAGGGGCTGTTATGCATCACTGGGGATACGGGAAGGGGCAGGGCTATGCGTATCCGGATGCGTGTGAGCACATGTGGGCCCAGGCACTTCCTAGAGAACCAGGAAAATTCTTTTGTCTCACTCTCTCCCTCATTTCAATCTTTCTCACACTAGCAAGCCAAGTTTACTCAGTGTCCTAACCCCAGGCCACTCCCCTTTCCTCCCTCTGAGAGGCCTGGTGCTTCCAAAGTCAAGACAGGTGTATGTAGGGGTGGTGGGTGCAACCTGGGGTAGACATCCAGCCCCGTAGCTCAGGGATCCGAGGCCGGGCCTTCTGCCCAGATATCCCATATATAGGAACAAGAACATGAGTCTAAGGTCCTGGACCAAGCTAGAGACAACCTTGGCTCCAACATTTGAGTTCAGACACCTCAGTCAAGCCTTAACTGCAATTTCCTCATCGGTACAATGGGCCTAATCATTGCAGGGCCTATCCCCTGATAGCTTGTGAGGATCAAATGGGATCAAGTATTTGCAAGGGCTCTTCAACCTAGGAATGCTCTTCAAGGGGACTGACACTGCTGTCATTAGCAGGGTGGAGCAAAGGTGCCCCCGCCCACTCCTGCCAACTTGGAGCACGAGTCTTCCAGACTGCAGAGGACATCTGGAAGGGGCAGGGCTCACTGGAGAAACTTATGAGCTCTTCCGGCTGGACAGACTTGCAGCTGCTTTGCGGTCCAACGTGAACCCAAACCTGATCCCAATAGCTAATCCTAGCCTGGAACTCCGAGCCAGCCCCAGCCCCAAACACTGAGGCTGTGCTTCTCCACGACGGGCTGGAGAACAGAAATGAGAGCGGAGAGGGCGAGCCAACACACCCCGAGTCCCTTCCCTTTCTTTTCCCAAAATGCGTGGCAGTAATAACGGGGGACTGGCGTAGTGGTGGCAGTGGTAACAGCAGCTTGGTAGCCTGAGGGGACCTCTCCATTCTTTATTCAGTCCCAATAAGTTAAAGGGCAAGGGCAGTGGCAGGGCTCTCAGGTGAGGATGCTGTTGACTGAAGGCAGCAGTTCCGCCAGGTGCTCCAAGATGCCCTCTGCTTGGCACAGGGGGTTGCCCTGCAGGTTGAGGAGGACCAGCCTTGGGCAGGAGGCAAGAGGCTGGAGCGTCGTCGGCTGCTGGAGGCCTTGGACAGGAGAGTCAAGGAAAGCTCCTTGGGTTCCTCCAGATCCATCTGCTCTGTGCACCCCCAGGAGTTGGGGGACTGCTGCCTAAAGTCTGGGGTGGGCACCCACAAGCTGCCCTGGAGGGAGTGAGGCTTTCCGTAGGGACTGCAATACCTGCCCACAAGGGCCGGGCAGGCGGCATAAGGTGGGGTGGGAGACAGAGGCTCCTGCCACGTGAAGAACCCCCATCATGGCAGGGTGGGCATGGCTGGGTATGGCTGCACAAAGAGTGATGGAGACTGTGGCAAAATAGAACCTAGCCTGGTCCACAGAGGCATGGGCTGTTCACGAAGGCTGCCCACTGCAAGCACAGGTCGCTCTAACTTCCAATTACAAAAGAAATCAGAATTGTCAATTTTTGACAATATGAAACTTCCTGATTTTGTGAATACTAACATGGTGTCCAAGAACATCTGTAGGCTTCCCGTCTGTGAACTCTAACTGAGGAAGTCCCATTGCAAAACCCAGCCAGTGCAAGTCAGTGACGGCCTCAGATAGCCCTGGGCTGCTGCCTCCCCTCTGTTCACATGGCAGGAACCCGTCTCCCACCCCACCTTGGGGTGGTGCCTACCCTGTTGGCTGGCTGCCCCTCCCAGGGTGGCACCTCAGCCCACCCGCTGCCTGAAGGAAGGATACGGTTGTTGCACAGTAACAGCTCCCGTAGCCGGGGCAGGTTAGTGACGCCGTCCAGGGACTCGATAGCATTGTCATTGGCCTGTAGCACCTGGGGAACAGGCGGGCAGGGAGGCACAGGCAGAGCAGGCGGCTGGGGGCCTTAGACCGGCCAAGCCACTGCGGAGCCCAGGATCGGCTTTACAGCGCATGGGAGTGCTCAGGGGTCAGGCTGGGCGAGGGAGAGGGGAAGCCAAGCGGCCACCTGTGGGGCCTGGGAGGTCCCAGACCGCTTAGCATGGGCAGGCTTCTCATGTGGAGGAAGGGGAATGGGACCATCCAGAACAGTGACGGGGGACTGAGTCTTTTACCTCGAGGCAACGCAGGGCGGCCAGGGCAGGGGGCAGGGCTCGGAGACGATTGTGCGACAAGTCAAGATGGGTGACCAAGAGCAGCTGCTCCAGATGGCAGAGCACCGTTAGATCCTGGGGAAGGGGCGGGGTGTCGTGTGACCTCAGTGAGACCTGAGAGGGGTCCATGGCCTGCACTTGGTAGGCACTTGCCTCTGGGTCCCAGACAGGAGCTGGGAGACCAGCTGAGGAGAGGAGCAGGGGAGGCTCACTTATGGCCCATGGCAGAGCACGCTACGCGTCACGGACAGGGGACAGAAAGAAGTGCTGGGGGTGACCAGCGGGCTGGCCGGGGAGGATGCAGCCTGAGTGGCAGGTACAGAGGACAGTGGGTTGGTGCCAGGGTAAACCAAGATGCTGGTGGGTCTGGGGACGGACTGACAGGCGTGGAGGGGGTTGCAGTGATGCGATAAAACTCATGCGTCGGGGAGAAGAGGGACAGAAGTGAGGAGAGCTTGTCAGAATCTCCGGAAAGCATCTGGGCTGCTCCAGGGTGAAACTCGTAGGAATGTGTGGGTGGGACAGACAAGGGGAGATGTCTGAGATGTGACCTGCCTAGTGGAAGGGGCAGTACAGGGAGGCCACAGTGACCCAGCGTTTGAAACTGGGTGATAAGAAAAATGACAGTTAAGTGACAGAAAGCAGGGCCTGGAAGAGGAGCTGGCTGGAAAGAGGATGACAGATTCAGTCTCGACTGGAAGGAACTGTCCAGGGAGGCACCCGAGACTGAAGGCAAGGCCAGGGCATGGTGAGCTGGTGGCGGGGCGAGGGCCCAGGGAGGCACGTGTAGGAGCCCGTACCTTGTGAGCCAGATGCAGCACGCGCACCTCGGCATACTCCATCTTCAGTATGCTATTCTCCACTAAGAACTTGCTGCGCAGGTCATCCAGGTACGCGGCCCGCATCGGGTCCACGGCCTGCAGCAGGGGTGGGTGTGTCACTGCCTTCCTCCTGCCTTCTGGGCCTCCCCACTGCCTGTCCCCAAGGCCCCACTTGCCTTGAGGGTCTGGAAGTACTGCAGCGTCTCCTTCTCATACAGAAGGGGGTCCAGCGCCCGCATCAGCAGGATGATGGTGAGCAGGCACCCTGAGTGGGGAGGGGTGGGGAAAACGAGGCTTTCTCCTGGCTCCTCCTGGCTCCCATCCTTCCAGCTCCCCCCAGGAAAGAGGCCTCCCAGAGGGGTTCTCTGGGCATGGGGCCTCACATTTATTCTCAGGCTCCAGCTCCTGCAGCTCCTTACAGGACTCGAGCTCCGACTGTAGCACCGTGGACTTCTCCACTGACAGCTCACACCTGCGGGCAGCAGGGTGGGAAGGGATGATGCCCACAGCTCTGGCATCCTGGTCGTCCCAGGCATCCTGAGACCAACTCTCTAAGGCCCAAGCCTCCTGCCCCAGCTGCCTGATGCCCAGAGCCTAGCGCCCCTCTTGTCCATGTGCTTCCTTGTCGTCACCTGAACAGCTGCTCATCCGTGGCTGAGTCCCTGCACCAGCCCTCCTGGTGGCCTGAGGGA
>NW_006159594.1:2483417-2486530 GCF_000334495.1 Tupaia belangeri chinensis
AAAGAGTGAGTGGAAGGAGGGGACACCCATGAGATTGGGAGAAAGATGGGGAGCTGCTCTGAGGGTGGAGACTGCAGGCTGCATCACCTTTGAAGAGCACACACTCCTTCTGGGCACTGCCTGCTGTCCAGATGACACGAAGCGTGTGTTGGGGCAATTGGTCGTTGAGGGAGGCGGCGGGCAGGTCACAAAGCTGGGAATGTTGGGTCAAGGAAATGCCGTGTCACCACTTTTCTCACAGTCCTTCCCTAACCCTGTCCCGGTCCCCACTTCTGCCCCACCAATCCTGGGATACCCAGACATGGCTGGGCCGGCTCCTGCCATCTGGGGTCCTCCACTCCACTGTCAGGGGTGCCTCATCAACGAGGAGCAGCAAGGTCTCCGTCCTGGCTTCCACCTGGCACAGGGACAAAAGTGACTGTCAGCCCCAACAGCAGCAGGCTTACAAGCCCACGATGTTCTTCAGCACGAGCTGCAGGACTCACTAGGAGGGGCCGAGAGAAGGAGACAGTCAGACAGGCCTCGTCCCGGCTCACGTGCAGGCAGCGCAGAGCATCCTGGGGGTCAGCTGAGGAGAGACGCAGCCTCAGGTCTCCTTACACCCTCTTCCATTCCCTCCAAGCCCAACCACCCAGCCCTGCCCCCACTGCCCACCTCGGCCCAGGAGCCAGCGGTGGTAGAACCAGGCACTCTGATCATTGGGGTCTGTGAAGAAGGCATTCTGCACCAGCTCCAGCTCTGTGGGTCCAGGGAAGCAAGGGCTGTGGCATGGTGCTGGTGGGTCCGTGCTGGCCCAACCCCACCTTGTCCTCCCCATGGAATCACTCTACCCTCAGTCCCCCTTTCACACTGGCAGTGCACAGGGACTGCCTATGTCAGTTTTATCCTCCACATCGGACACTGGTGCTCCCTGCAGCCACGGACTGAATCGTATGCACCCCCAGAGCCAGGCACAAAGTAGTTGCTCATTAAACCCCAGTGAGAGGTTCAGGAACAGGGCCAGGCCTCAGGCTGGAAGGGTGGTGCTGCAGAATCCTCCCTAGCATGCCCTGCTGTCCGAATGACGCGAACGTGTGTTGGGGCAACTGATTGTTGAGGGAGGTGGCAGGCAGGTCACAAAGCTGGGAATGTTGGGTCAAGGAAATGCCATGTCGGCACCACTTTTCTTACAGTCCTTCCCTAACCCTGTCCCAGGTCCCTACTCCTGCCCCACCAATCCTGGGATACCCTGCTTACCTTTGAGCAGCACATCCTCAGGGAGGCGCCCCTGTGGTCCAGAGTCTGGCTGGGGATGCAGCTGGGGCAAGAGGCAGGAGCGGTAATGCCAGGAGGAGTAGTTGGAGAAGTTTCGGGTTATAAGGCTGTCCGTGAAGGCTAGCTCCTCGGCCGGGGGCACAGCTGCCTGGGCGGCTACAAAACGCCGGTAGTCCCAGCAGTGAACTGGGAGGGAGGGGTGACAGCACATCTCAGAAACAGAGGAGAGGAGCTACCTGGCACGTACCCCCAGGGTTCCCTCCATAAAGGATGCATTTGGCTACATCATCCCTCCCGGCACCAGCTCAGCTCAGTTGGGCACATCCTACACATCCCTCCCCACCTTGGGCTTTATTGAGGCCCCAGCACCAGGACATGGGGACAATGGGCAGGCACGTACAGTTCCGCTCATCCACCTCAAGGAAGCGGGCACACAGCTCCAGTTCCCGGGCCCAGTTGGGCTCAGGTAAGCGGCCCAGCAGCCAGCAGCGGTGGTGCCAGGTACCATAAGACTTAGGGTTCACCCGCAGGCAGCTCTCCAGGAAGCCCAGTTCTGCCTTCACCAGAACAGCCAACTCCTCAGGGGACCTGCACCCAGAGAGGAAAGGGGCTTAGGGCCCTCTGACACCCAACCTCAGTTCATCCCTAGCTTTCCGCACTCAGCCCTCACGTGTCTGTCTGCACTACTGGTTGGCTTATTCCTCCTACACCCGTGGACCCAGACAGGGCAGGGCCAGGGCTAGGGTCAGGGCGGTCTTCCTGGAACCTTGAGCCTGTACGCACTTTTGGGTCTCCAGCTGCTGGAACACCTCTCGTCGGCAGTTCCAGAGGGTGGCAAAATCAGGGTTGGCTCCCAGAATCTGGCTTGTCAGTTCCAGCACTGACTCATCCAGCTCACCGGCCTGGCGCTGAGAAGAGAGGTGGCAGGTCAGAAAAGCCATCAGTGCCCTACCAAGAGGCTAACCAACATCAGTTCAGAACTGCCCAATACTATTCCGCAGTCACTATGTAGAATATGTGTCAGCTTTACAGATAGCTCTCATTTAGTCCTAACAGCCTTAGCTGTAGGTGCAAAGACTGGCCCCGTTTTACAGATGAGCAAACTGAAGCCCAAAGAGATTCAGTAAAGGGTGCAAGCTCACACAGCTAGTAAGTGCTATAACCCAGATGTGGATCCTGGCAGTCTGACTCCAGAGCCCGGTTCTTGGCCTCTGTGCTGTAACAAGAAGGCCACAATAGGGCGAAGAGCCCCACCTTCTGGAAGACGGCCTGGGTGGCTGACTGGTACAGTTTCAGCTTCTGCTCCCGCTCTAGCCTCTTGGCCTCTGCCTGCTCTTCTGACGTCTTCACCTTCAGGCGCCCGTGCTACAGCGAAGGGCAGGTTAGAAGAGTGCTGGTCACCTTGCAGGAGCAGACCCACAGAATCTCCCACTGCAGCGCCCCAAGTTTGTATGGGGCAAATGAGGCATGATCACGCGAGGCGAGGGTGTGGGCATGCGGAGGTGAGGGGCTGGGCTAAGGGTTCTCACCATTTTGCCGGCTCAGAGTTCAGGACAGGGGAGGGGTCCAGTGGGAAGCCCGTGGGTCTGGGGAAAAAAGTGTCAATCACGGAGCCCCTCCTCTACTAGCTCCGCCCCCAGCTAGTCCCCGGAAGACGCAGGCAGGCCTGGGAGGATACCACCAGAGTGTAAAAGCGTCATGAAGCAAGCCTTGCATATCCAGGAGCAGCCCACCCAGACTTGGACTTGCAGCCGGGCGGGCCTTCCCACAGCCCGATCTACAGGGCCAGAGCCTAAACCGGGCCAACCGAGGGACGAGGCCCGCTCCGTTGCTCCGAGGCTGCCGCCACCCGCCAGCCC
>NW_006159594.1:2487807-2493224 GCF_000334495.1 Tupaia belangeri chinensis
CGCCCCCGGCAGCCGACCCCCCCTGCACTGGGAGGAGGCGCACGGACGCGGAGCTGCGGCGCCGGCCACCGAGCCTGGGCGCTGGCTAGAGCGGCGCTACACCCTGGCTCGCCGAAATGCTGCGCCCTCTGCAGGTGTGGGGAGGGGCACGCGGCTCCAGAAGCGCCTGCGCGGGGCCCTGTCGGGAAACGTCGAACACCACTTGTTAGATCTCTGGTGTGTGCGAGTGCACATGCGCGACGGTGACGCGTGTGTGCAATGAGCTGGGTGGGTAGATAATTCCAGTTAGCAGCGCCAACTGCAATCTAGTTGAAGTTTCTTCAACAGTCGGAAGCCCACACCCTCACTACTCACTGACCTAACTCTGGCCTCACAGGCCACCTCCTTATTGTCAAATCTAAAGGGTGGAGTTTCCCGTCCTTATCGTCCCTAACCTCTGCAGCTTTTGAAGATTCGGAGTTTAAAAAAAAAAAAAAACAAAAACAAAAAAAAAAAAAAAGGGAACCAGCAGTAGAGTAATGGCTATGTCGCTGGACTCCCACATAGTCGACCGCGGTTCGCATCCTGGACCCGGTGGCTTAAAACTCACGCCAGGCGCGTGTGCGTGCAGTGCTCAAGATCCCGAGAGGAGTATGGAGGAGAGGGGATTGCGGCGTGACCATCCCCTCTGGGGGGTGATTTCTCGCTTTCTAGCTCTATGTCTCTATCTGGCGGGCCCAAGCGCCCTATAGTGAAAACCTCTCCAAAAAAAAAAAAGATTCTGAGTTCTTATATGTGACACCCCCATCTTGGCTTCTTCTGCACCTTTGCCTCTTCATCTGTTCACCTCCTCCTCTAAAATGTTGGTGATCCTCAGGGCCCTTTCTTCATCCACTTTTCAGTGCACACACTGTTCCTGGGAGAACTTTTTCCCCTTAATTAATTAAATAAATAATTAATTTTAGTTTGACCAGAGAAGGACAGAGTGAAAGAGAGAGAGGGGAAAATGAGAAAGCAAGCCACCAGGTCTGGGACTCAAACCGCTGTCAGCAATATAGGAGTACAGTACTCTTAACTACTACACCACCTGCTGCCCACCACTGGGAGAACGTTTTAAAAAATCTAAGCTTTCAGCTGCTTGGAGTCGGAGCTCCCCAGAGCTGTCTGTCCTTGGCTCACAAATCTTTCCAGTTCATACTTTCTCTGGGTGACTTCATCCATACTCGTGGTTTTAATTACTATGTGTAGGCTGATGACACCCAAATTGTATCTCTGGCTCAGCTGTCTTGCATGCTTTAAAATTAAATAAATAAATAAATAAATAAATAAATAAATAAATAAAATACATGCACACACAAAAGCCTATTGGGTAGCACGTGAGTATCCAAGAGATACCCCAGGTCTCCAAAAGCAAAAGGTTTGATTGTTTCCCATCCATCCCATCTACACATTGGCTTTAGGTTTCTTATTGTGGTGGATGACACTATTCCTCTCCCACTTCTTTTTTCCTTTTCCTTCCTTCGCCCCTTATTTGTAAAACATTAATATTTAACAAATATAGAAGAAAAGCAACAAATAGTTGACTTGCATTGTGGGTGAGAAACTCAAACCAGGACAGAGCAGACATTCCTGTTACTCAGTAGGATGTGCTCTGGGGCCACCAGGAGTCTGCAGTGTGAAAGGTTCGTCTTTCTTCTTACACAGGTCTCAAACCGCTGAGGTGGGGGCCTGAATGTGATGGCTGGTCCTGATTTTTGCTGTTTAACCATTTTTTCTTGATCTTACTCTCTGATTCCATATATCCCAGATTATTCAATAGATTTTTAATAAACTTCTAAGATGAAGGGGAATTTCTTGTTCATTGTTTGCCCGAAATCCTGGCTCATGTTTATCTTATTACATAAAAAATATGCTCTAAAAATGCAAGTTCAGCTACTAAAATTTATTTAAAGATCTGGCAATTTCCATAGTGCAGGCCATTCTGAAATACGAGCTTTCTCAGTTGCCCCCTTCCCACATTTATTTCTTTCTTTCTTTCTTTCTTTCTTTCTTTCTTTCTTTCTTTTTTTCTTTTGCCTTTTCTTTTTTTCTTTTATTTCTTTCTTCTTCTTCTTTTTTTTTAATATTTAGAGCTTGTGGTCACAGAACATAAAAATATACATTGAAATATTTCAACATTGGTCAGGATTTTGGGTATGCATGCACACACACTCCACATGAATTTCAAGTCACTGGATCCAGACTCAGACTGTGGTCAGCCTGTGGGAATCCAATGCCTCAGTCACTGTGCCACCTGCTGGCCCAGCCTTCCCACTTCTTAATCTCTTTTATTTTTATTATTTTAAAAATTTTTATTTACTTAATTTTATTTGTTCTTATTATTTATTTTTAATTTTGCCAGAGAGAGAGAGAGAGAGAGAGAGAGAAAGTCAAGCCACCAGGTCCAGGACTACGAACCGTGGCCAGCCATGCGGGAGTCCAGCACCTCAACCACCATGCCACCTGCCAGCCCCTCTTCATCTCTTAAATACTTCCTCATCTCTGCTGCCACTAAGAGTTCAAGGTCCTCAATTTCTTCCTCAGGATGTTGAAAGTCTTTTCCATGTTCCCCATCTCCACCCCTTTCTTTATTATCAGTTTATCCTCTGTGGTGGATCAGTTTTTCTAAAACACAGATTCAATGTCCCATCTCTACCTAAAAACCCGCAGTGGCTCCTCACAGCTTTTCAGGACAGAGTTGGAATCTGTCAACCTAGCACGTTAGGCCTTCTCGGCACTTGGGCAGAAAGCCCACTCTCTGGCCTTATGTCTTGCCTGATGAAAAATTCTTAAATCTCTTCATCCTAACCCTGCCTAATTAAAAACTCTTAAAAACCTTCAACCCCACTTGCAGTGTCCTACACATCACAACTTTTTTTCTCTCTTCTTGACTCTCCCCCATACACACAGTCTGTGCCACAGTGACTCTTTGCCACAGTATCTGCTACTCATCTTTAAAATGTAACTGAAGCCTCATCTCCAGGAAGTTCTCCAAACTCCCCCTGTGTGATCTGATATTTCATATGTGCTATTGAAGATAGAGCTGCTTTTTCTGTAAGTCTGGGTTTATGTGCCAGCATCTCCTATCAGATTGAAAGCTCCTGGAGAGAGGAAACAGTTCTTTCAGTCTTGCCTCTGTAATAAACGGCCCTTGTTCTTATTAGTTGTTTGGTGGTAGTCTGATGAACAAAAGAGCTCATAGTGAGGTACTCAGGCATTCAGGGATGGGAGAGAACTGCATAGCCTGGACCAGCTCGGGAAGGTTTCCTGGTGAAGCTTATTTGGGGTTAAAGGTGGTGTGTGTGTGTGTGTGTGTGATGTTTTTGTGAGTTGTATAAGTCCATATGGCACATATATGTTTATATCTCACACCTGGGCAAGAAAGTATGGCCTTACATTTTTGTAGTCATGCAACAATTAACTATGAAGATATTTTCTTAGAAATGGGTTAAATGATTTTGTTGTGTAATGTCATAGAACGCACTTACACAGACTTCGATGGAATAGCCTATAGTACACATAGGATATGTAGTATAGCCTAGTATCATTTTTTCCCTTTTTATTTTTTTGGTTTGTGTGTGTGTGTGCACCAGAAGGAGAGACAGAGACAGAGAGAGAAAGTGAGACATTATCTCACAAAGGGAACAGTTATGCCACAATCCCTTCTCCTCCAGTCTCCTCTTGGGATTTTCAGCAGGCATGCACATGCGCCCATGCGATTTTCAAGCTGCCGGGTTTGGTACTTGAACTGCAGACGACCATGTGGGAGTCCAGCATCCCAACCACTATACCACTTGCTGGCCCCATCCTATTATAATCTTTAAAAATATTTTTTTAGGGACCAGCAGTTAGCGTAATGGCTATGTCACTGGACTCCCATGTAGTTGACCGCAGTTTGAGTCCTGGACCCGGTGGCTTAAACTCACGCTGGGCGCGTGTGCGTGCGTGCCCTAGATCCCGAGAGGAGAATGGAGGAGAAGGGATTGCCGCGTGGCTATCTCACCTGGGGGGTGATTTCTCGCTTTCTGTCTCTATGTCTCTCTCTATCTTTCTGGCGAGCACATGCACCCTATAGCAAAAACCTCTAAAAATATTTTTTATTGCCAGAGAGCACATGGACTTGCAGATAAGAGAGAGAGAGAGAGAATCCTCCAAACGAGGGCCATGCCCAATCCCCTTTCCTCCATTTCTCCACCCCTGCATTTGGGTAAACATGCACAAATGGCGTTTTTCTTTTTTTTTATTTTTATGATTACAACAGACATTCATTTAAAGTAATACATCCACAGACCAAATAATCTTTTAAATGATATGTTTCAGGCTTGAACAACTTCATAAAAATACTTTAAGGACAACAGTATCTACAATTGCAACTACATGACTTCTATGCCCTCTCTTCTTTCTCTTTTCTTTTCTGAATAATTATCATCCTCATATTTTGTCCTTTGCTCTTTAGACAAGATCTGCTGCCTCATGGTCAGGCCCAGGACGTTCTCTCTCTATTTTTTTTTAAAGAATTATTTTATTTAACTTTATCTTTTTTATTATTATTTTCCAGTTTGATCAGAGAGAGACAGAGAGATTGAAAGTGAGAAAGCAAGCCACCAGGTCTGGGACGCGAACCATGGTCTGCAGTTTGGGAGTTCAGCACCTTTAACCACCACGCTACCTGTCGGCCTCTTAATATGAAACATCCTGTCATTGTAAAGGTTCTCAGGAAGTCTTCTTGTGGCTTCTTTCACATTTTCATTCTCATATATTGTATCACCTCACAGTAACCCCAGCTTACTGAATCCTGCAGCATTGGAGTGCCATGTTTTAAATACCATCCAGCCACTGACTTGATGCTGAAACAGCAGGCCTGCTTGCCGTTATGACCGAAGAGCAAAGTCACAAATGGCTGTTTTTCTACCCACCAGGGCTGGGATTCAAACTACAGTCAGTCATACGGGATCCAGATCTTTTAACCACTGAGCTATGGAGCCAGCCCTAGCCTTTTATAATCTTACGGGGTTGCCATTGTACATGCTGTCCATTGTTGACTGAAACATTGTTATGCGATGCATGACCGTATTTCCTCATCCCTTCCTCAGCCCCTGGAAATGTGTGAAAAGTGTCCACTATATACTGTGTCTTTTTCTAGGTACTAAAACAAGTTACAGAGAAAAAAGAGACAAATTTCCTGGCCTTATATACATGCAGTGCCAGTGAGGAAACGGTTATTCCATTTATTGTTTATCTCTGTGTCAAGCATGGTGATCAGAGGGGTCACATGTGGGAGGCACTGAGCAGAGTGGTTAAGAACAAGGACTCTGGGGGCCAGTAGGTGGCGTGGTGGTAAGGCACTGGAAACTCCCACATGGCTGACCATGGTTCAAGTCCCAGACCTAGTGGCTTGC
>NW_006159594.1:2493457-2493925 GCF_000334495.1 Tupaia belangeri chinensis
TTTCTCACTTTCTGTCTCTCTGTCTCTCTCTGTCTGTCTGGCAAGCGCATGCGCCCTATAGCGAAAACCTCTCAAAAAAATTAAAAATAAATAAATGAATAAATAAAATAAATTCTTCTTCTTCTTTTTTTAAAAATGACTCTGGCCCAGCAGCTTTCATGCAATGGAATGCAGTGCCTTGCATAGCTGGAAGCCATGTGGTCAACCATGGGTTTGGATCCCTGTCCTGAAAACAGGCCAGGCATGTGTGTGGGCACCCAAGATCTCAAAGAACTGCAGGACTGGGGAAAAGCGATTATGGCGTGATGATACTTTGTTGAGGGTGCATCTGTCTCTTTCTCTCTCTGTCTCTGTTTCTTGTGTGCTCTCTAATATATATATATATATGTGTGTGTGTGTGTGTACATATATATGTATATGGGTGTATATACATATATGTATGTGTGTGTGTGTGTGTGTGTATATATA
>NW_006159594.1:2493967-2496321 GCF_000334495.1 Tupaia belangeri chinensis
TTTTTTTGGAGAGGTTTTTGCTATAGGGCGCATGCACTCGCCAGAGAGACAGAAAGCGAGAAATTACCCCCCAGAGGGGATGACCACGCCGCAATCCCTTCTCCTCTATTATCCTCTCGGATCTTGGGCACGCACGCACACATACCTGGCATGAGTTTTAAGCCACCGGGTCCGAGACTCGAACCGCGGTTGACTACATGGGAGTCCAGCGACATAGCCGTCATGGGACCTGCTGGTCCCATGATTTCTAATTATGACAAATATGCAAGGAAACTGAGGTTCAGAAAGATTAAATAACTTGCCGAGGGTACCCGTGTAGGAAGTGACCAAATGGATCCCCTGTCTGGTCTAGTCCCCCTTCCCACTTCACCATCAGCTTTTAAAATTTCTGGTCACCACCCAGTCTTGCTTCCTGCACTGTACTCACTCGCATGTACATCCAGAGATCTGGGAACACAGGTGCGGGTTTGACAGCTAGCGATGATGTAAGCATCATTGTCACTAAGGGAGGAGGAACGCGGTGGATAAGGGCTGAGGTAGGCGTGAGATGTTTTTTAGCGATTAGCGATCTTGAAACTGGGAAGGCTGAGTCAGGCAGGCTTAAGAGAGGAAGTGAGTCTCATGAAGAAATCTGCATTTCAGATGGTAGGGCCTGGGTTTTGGAAAGAGGGAACAGGAAGAACATTTCAGGTGTTCAGGCGTGTACTATGACATGAAGGCGGAGGAGAGAAAGCCACGCTGACTTAGCTGGCTGGCAGAGAGGAGCTGAGCCAGGTGTCTTTGGAGATAGGAGCAGTGGAACTGATGACAAGTCTCTTGCCTGAAGGCAAAAGGAGCTGTCAGGAGCTATATTTGGCCTCCTGTGGGATAAGTGGGAAGCAGGGAGGTGACTGAGGGCCACCATCCAAATATTTGATGAAGAGATTTTACTGCCCTCTACGTAGAGAAAAGAGCAATGATTGAGTACCATCTGAGCCCCATCCTATTTAATGAACTCCCAACCTCTGTGAAGTAGGTATTACTACCCATATTTTACAACGAGGAGACAATGTGTGCAGTAGGTTTACAGAGGCTAAGTGACTTGCCCAGAGTCACACAGCCAGGAGCAAGCAGCTAGAATCCAAAGCAAAGCCCAGGTGCCTGTCCACTGCATAGGAGGGAGTGGCCACTGCCAGAGACCTGAACTTGAGATTCTGGGGACCTGGGACTCTCAGTGTCTGTTTGTGCTGTCTCTTCCCCCACAAGCCCTTTCTCTATTTCCATTTCTATCACACACACACACACACACACACACACACACACACACGCCTCTAGGACAAATCTGGAGACAGTTTGGAGGAAGAACAGGTCTGAGCCCTGTGTCAACGACCCAGTCAAAGCTTAGCTAGCAGCCATGGTCTGGAGGCAGGGGAGTAAGCTGGAGGCAGATACTGTGTGGAGTGTGGCGGTGCATTCGGTTGATCACTTGGTATTTACCCTCAGAGCTGGGCCTCACAGCATGCTGGGTGCCAGAGATCCAGTATTGAGCCAGATGCAGTGTCTGCCCTGCCAGAGCAAGTCTAAGCAGTGCTGCCTCGTAGAATTTTCTGCAACAATGGAGAAGTTCAATATCTGCACCATCCAGTACAACCGCCACTAACCCCAAGTGGCTACTGAGCATTGGAAATGTGACTAGTGTAACCGGGAACAGATTTTTAAATTGTGTTTAATTTTAATTTTAATTCATTTAAATAGCCACATGGGACTACTGGCTGCTATTAGACAGGACAGGTCTTGTGGGTGAGACATGTGAGCTGCAATAGGATAGGGGCCCATGGAGGACCACAGGAGGGCCACCTTATCCACCCAAGTTCTTGCTCTAGATTTGGTGGTAAGTAGTAGTTTCCATTTTTCCCCTTTAAACCTGTCAATGAGTGACCTAGTCATGGTAGCACAACACTCTGCAATGCTGGAGGCTTTTTGAAAGGTCGGGGCTCAGTTCCCAGGTTAACTGGTACATTCTGGGTGGGCATTTAACTGCCCGGAGTCCTAGCTGGCTGAAAGACTCAGGAAGAGTGTAGTGAGAATTGTGGTGAGGCCCCTTGAGAGTGCTTGTCTTTCTCCTGCTCTCTGTCTCTCAAGAAATAAACTTAAGGGGCCAGCAGATGGAACAGTGGTTAAGGTACTAGACTTTTACGTGGTTGACTACTGTTCAAGTCTAGAACTCAGTGGCTTGAAAATCATGCCCGGTGCATGTACATGCATGCCCAAAATCCTGAGAAGAGAATGGAGGAAAAAGGACTAGCAGTTAGCGTAATGGCTATGTCGCTGGACTCCCCTGTATTTAAACACGATTTGCGTCCCAGACCCGGTGG
>NW_006159594.1:2496350-2504253 GCF_000334495.1 Tupaia belangeri chinensis
GCCCAAGATCCCGAGAGGAGAATGGAGGAGAAGGGATTGTGGCATGGCCATCCCCCCTGGGGGGTGATTTCTTGCTTTCTGTCTCTCTGTCTCTCTCTGTCTGGTGAGCGCATGCGCCCTATAGCAAAACCTCTAAAAAAAAAAAAAAAAAAAATAAAAAAAAAAAAGAAGGGACTACAGCCATGCCCCTGGGGGGGGGGTGATTTTTCACTTTCTGTCTCTCTATCTCTCTCTGTCTCTGGCAAGCACATATGCCCTATATTAAAAATCTCTAAAAAGAAAAAAAAACATAAAAAACCTTATCAACAAGGCATAAAATATATACTGAAAGTGCACAAATCATATGTATATGGCTCTGATCTCCTGACTTTAAAACTCTTCCAGCCAGGACCACCAGATGCAGTAATGGTTACATCGCTGGACTCTCACGTAGTCAACCATGACTCAAGGCCCTGACCTATCAGGGCTTAAAACTCACACGGGGTGTGGGACCAGCAGGTGCTGTGGTGGTTAAGGTGCTGGGTTAGTGGGGAGCCAGAAATACACGGCATGGAGGTGAATGTGGGGAAGGGAATTAGAAAACCTGCTCCTTAGGGTGATTTAGGCAGAGTCAAGATCCCAGATCCATGTCTCTGTGGCCGTGGGGGTGAAAGGATGGGTTGGGGGGGAGGTTGTTTCTGAGGGACCATCGGCAGGATTTGGTAGCAGTTGGGACTGGAACGTGGGGACAAAGACAACTGTGAGGCGGACTCGCCCTCAGTAAAGCCGAGAGGCTGGAAGATGCGTGATGCCCTCCACAGAGGTCTCGGATGTGAGCCGGGGAGGGAAGGCTGGCTGAGCAGAGAAAGGGCTGCTTCTAAGAAGTTTGGTTTGATGTGGAGATGTCCTGAGGCAGCAAAAAGTGCTTAACTGGAGAGAGGCTGAGAGGCCAGGGCAAAAGAGGGCAACTTGGGCGTCAGGTGTGTGCAGGGGGCAATTACAGCCCAGCAGGGAATGGGCGCTGGGGTGGGGGGAGATGAGGGAACCCACAAATGAGCTTTGGTGGAGTCATGGCGAGGGCAGGTGGGGGTAAAGGGTGGAGAAGTCTCCATGGGGGAGCAAAGAAAGAAATGAACAACAAAGAGAGAAAACAACTTCTATGTTCTCAAAGCGACTGTTAATGAGAAATAGTAATGACTCAATGTTTTATAGTCATGACAACAAGAAACTGAGACTCTGCCCAAGGCCATGCGGCTCAGAAGGGGAAGCGGTAGACCTGGCTCCTGCCCCAGTGATTTCTTGCTCACTTTCCCTCAGGCCTCACCTGGCCCACCTTGTTCTGCTGGAGTGGGTCAAGGCAGGGAGTGTGGAGTAGGTTGGAAGGAAGGGCAGGGGGGCTTTCAGAAACCGGAGCAGACCTGCTCCAGCCTGAGGACGAGGAGGAGAAAGTCCTCCGAGCTACCAAGTCCTGCCCATTGTCCCTCAAAAAAAGTCCTTTCCTCTCCCCATCCTCAGTTTGGAGCTGCCTCCCCGTCCTGTACCTTCCCAGATTTTTAACTCAGCATTTTATCAAGTAACTGGTGTTTAGAAATTTGAATGGGGGAACCCTGGAACCGAGGGGTGACCAAATGTTGGGAGGAAATGAAAGAGGCAGAGCTGGGCAGAGGACCTTCCAGCAGCAAGGAGGGTAGACCTCGAGCTTCCCACGGCCAGGCGGCCAGGCGGAAGTGCCCAATTCTTATCTCTCGCAGCAGGCCCCCTCGTTGGCCCCTAACTTCCTGATTCTTTTTCTGTAACCATGACCTCCTCAAAACTGGACGTCAGAGTGAGAGAGGGCTTGAGAGATCTCCAGTGGCCCAGAGATCCTCAATGGTCTGAAATTACATACGTAATTGGCAGCAAGCCAGAGTTGGAAGGTAGGTTTCCAAATTATTATCTCAGGGCTTTTATACCCATCAGCTCTATCTCAGGATGCACAATATTTAGCAACAAAATGGTGGGCTGAAGATGGGACCATGGGATGGTAGACGTGGGTATAACTAGCAGGACTTCTGTCCCCAGGTAATACAAACTGAAACGTGTTTGACGACCCAGAGGGATGTCCCTAGTGGGGGCATTTTTTTCAGGGACATGCTGGATGAACACATAGGTGCCATTCTCATAATGAAAGATCACTAACATGTCGTCTAGAGGGATTCCAGGATAATGGAATCTGGCCAGACTGTTGGGCCAGATTCGACCCGATGATATCGAATAGGGATATGGGTTCTTTGGTCCTCAAATACTACACAAAAGTAAGGTGTATAGGAGGTGAAATAACGCTTCTGTGTGAAGATAGGGGGATTCTGGTTGGCATAGTGTTGGCCAGATTCGACTCTGTGATTTGGTTGCCAAAACACTAGCATGCTTAGCGCCGCACTAAGAGAGCTTTAGTACCTGGGAAAACAGAGCTCCCGGGCCCCAGAGTCTGTGATAGTCAGACCCTATTGGGAACATGTGGTCCACTTTGAAAGGGATGGGGACAAACTACAGAGTCCAGAGAGAGAGATCAGGATGGCAAGGAGAGTCCATGATCAGAGAGAGAACATGGAGATGTTAAACTGGGGGATGTGGAGAGTTTTCAAACTCCTGGAACAGAAACTAGACTAATTCTGTGTATTTTGAGAGCAGAGACCAATGAGTTGATGTATACTCACTGTGAGGGAGGACTTTCTACAAAGCATTTTCCAGAGGGCACATGCTCTTGCTGGAGAGTGAAAGAGAGTGGGAAACTGGGAAAGCATCCCCTCATGGAATATGATCCCACCACAAACCCTTCTCCAGTTCTCCCTCCTTTTGGGATTTCTGTGCATATACCTGGTATGTTTTTCAGGCCACCGGGTCTGGGACTCGAACTGCACAGTTGGCCATGTGAGACCCTGCTGTCTTAACCACCATGCAACCAGCTGGCCCAAGGAAGGACTTTTTAATAAAAATAATTATTGTATTTAATTTTACTCATCTATTATTATTAATTTATCCAGAGAGAGAGGGAGAGTGAGAAAGCAAACCGCCAGGTCTGGAATTGGACCACAGTTATGTGGGAGTCCAGGGCCTTGCCATGCCACCTGCTGGCCCAGAAAGGACTTTGTGGATGCTGCTCAAAGGTGGAGTTGGACTCGATGAGTGGTGGCGAGTTCACTGTCATGGAAGACAATCAAGCATGTGTTGGTCTACTACTTTGTGAGAATACAGTAGAGAACATGCAAGGACCAGAGTTTTCCCATTCAGAAGTTCTGAAAGATTCTGACCCCTAAGATGTACCAGGGGTCTAGAGTGACTCGGACCCTATAATATCCTCCACATTGCCCATTATCACCCCAGGGCCCTGGGGCTCCTTGGGTACTTGGTCTGAACACTTGGATTCGTCTTCTCCTCCCTGAGCTCTAGTTCCTTCTGAGTCAGGCTGGGGAATTTCCTTCATGGCTAGGGTCCTACCAGGTGCTCATAGTGCATTTCCTGGCTGGGGAAGAGGAGGAACAAGTTGTTCAGTGAGAGGGGAGGGCAGAGCCCCCAAGCTGGGCCTAAGTGTAGAAGGGCCATAGGGACAGTCCCCACAATAAAGCAGACTATTTCACCCAGGGTGTGGTGGGTGCTGACTCAGGTTGGCATCTCTGGGACACAAGATGAAGAAAAAGCAACCAGGAAATGAGGCTGAAAAGCTGGAAAAACTTCTTGAGCCAGACCTGAAGCCTCTGTTACAGCAAGAGTCAGGCACCGCAGGGCAGCTGATGAAGACGCCATGTTGACTTAACATCGCCCAGAGTACCGGTGGAATTGGGAATATGACCAAGAAGCTTGCTGCCTGGCAGAGCCATAGCAGCAACCATGATGCCCTACTCCAGAGGGCACCATCGCATTGGGTTTAGAGTTTACTTGTTTTTAAGAGAGAGATTTTTGCCATAGGGCACGTGTGCTTGCCAGAGAGAGAAATCGAGAAATCACCCCCCAGGGGGAATGGCCACATGGCAATCCCTTTTCCTTCATTCTCCTCTTGAAATCTTGGGCATGTACGCAACATGCACCCGGCGTGAGATTTAAGTCACTGAGTCCAGGACTTGAACCACAGTCAACTACATGAGAGTCCAGCAATGTAACCATTACGCCATCTGCTGGTCCTACCGTTTACTTTTAATTTACACCCCGTGAGCAGTGCCAGAAAGCAGCAGCCTTGAAGTCCTATGCCAAGTGAGGAACAAGCCATGGAGCATAGGGACAAAGGACTAATCCCAGGGAACAGGAGCTGCGATTCGGGAGAGAAACAGCCCTCACCCCTTCCATGTCTCATTCATCCATTTAACGGATAGTGAGCGTCCTCTGTGTGGACATGTGCTAGGCACGGGAGGTGCAGATGCAGATGCTGTTTTGGCCAGTGCCTGATAGAAGCTGCCCATCTCAGAGGAAGGGAGCTGGGAGCTGGGCTGCAGGCAGGGAGCAGGAGCCCTGGTGTGGGCTCTAGCTCATGCCTCGTCTGTGCCTACCAGCCCAGGCCCAGGGCTGCCGGCATTCCACCTCATCACATGGGCTGTGGAACCTCCACTTCTGCTCTTGCCGAGCACTGCCGGAGGGGAGTCGTTCGGCTGCACTGTCCCTCAGTGAGCAAGGTGCCTGCATCACGGTGACTGCTCAGAGAACATGCATGTGATTCAGCCTGTCAATCATCATCCAATTATTGAGCCCCAGTACAACTCAATGCATCACAGACAAGGTTCTCCTCTCACAGAACTTACATGCTAGTTAGGAGACAGACTGCATAGAAATACATACACACAAATGATGATCACAGAAAATCACAAGTGCCCTGAGGAAAACTCAACAGGGTGTTGCAGAGTTGGTGCTGGAAGGACCTTGGAAAAGAACGAGCAAATGGCGAGCTGTGGAGGCCTGAACATGACAGGTTGCATCCCACTGGGCTGGAGTTGGAGATTAGGAGGAGGCATTGTGGATCTTAGGGCCTAGGGCGGGGAGCTTGGAGGAGTGGGGTGGGTTGGGCAGGGGTGGCCATGCTCCAGGGCTCCTGCCCAGGCCTTGGGGCCCTGGGAGTGAATGGATAGGGAGTGGTACAGAGCTCAGAATTCAGGGTCAAGGAGAAAGCCTGGCGTTGCTGACAGGGCAGCTCTGTGCCCCCATGCCCTCTGTGCCCCTGAGTATGACTCAGGCTTGAGCTCTGTGCCTGGAAAATTACACCAGGGAGTGGGGGGCAGGACTGGCAGTCTCCCATGGAGGCACCCAGGGCTCGCATAGTTGGCAGCCCTGTTGAGAAGTTCTCTCCCAGGCCCCTGAGCAGGGGCACAGAGACGGAGGTAAGATATGTGTGGCATGTGGAGCAAGGGCAAGGACCGGTGGACAGCAGACGGCAGTGTATCCTAAGGGGCCAGGCCTGGGGCACAGGCACTGCCATGGACTGGCCTGGCCCGCCCACCCCTGGGAGAGAAGCCGAGGCCCTCACCAGGGAGCTCCACTGAGCCTGGAAGCTCACCCATGCTCTGGGTGGCTTGAACCCTCCAGGCCTACTCAATTCTGTGCTCAGGGCTCCGAGATTCTGTGTGTGGGGAGGGAGGCAGTGGGGGGTAGGCGTGAAGGGTCCAAGGCCCAGCCGCACCTGGAGAGAGGCGGGGTTCTCACCCTTATGCAGGAAATGGATGAGGACATCTATGGCTCGGATACTAGTCATGAGCCAAATGAATGTCAGAGAGAGAGTCCTCAGCAGAGACCAAGGGCAAGGGTAGAAGAAACCAGGAGACGCATTCAGCAGGTTGAGACAGGCCTACGAGACGAATTCTGGCCAGCAGAAATGGGTGGTGGAGGAGTGGGCGGCACACCAGAGACCAGACAGCTCCAGGGAAAGAAAAAAAAGTGTGGCCAGCCCCTGAAGGGCAAGTCGGAATTTTCAGGTATCCTTAGGCTGAGTGTACTTCGGAAGGCTTTTGCCATTTAAACTCCTTCCTCTGCCCAAAACAAAGACCTTTCCCCAAATCAAAACCAGACAGAAAACAACACGGCAGAGGCATGGCCGTGCACGGAAAAGGCTTGCACACGAGAGTTTCCCATTTGTGGCTGAATTTAGGTCCGTGTGCTGGAAAGATTTGCAATCCAGCACACATTACTCAACTCGTTTGAACCTCAGTTTCCTCGGCCTAAGAGAGCACTTATGTCACAGGGCAGCTATAAAAGACAAAGAACGGGGTGGAGCGTTTAGGTCATTGCAGATACCCCACAGTTGTGAATCCTCTCAGCCCCTACAGGGAGCAGGAGCCTCTGGCTTGCTCCGCTGTGTTACAGTGATAGAGAAAACTGGGATCAGTAAATGGCATAGTGGTTATAATGCTGGATTCCCACATGGCCAACCACGGTTCAAGTCCTGGACCCGGTGCCCAAGATCCCAGGAGGAGAATGGACAAGAAGGGATGGTGGTGTGACCATCCTCCCCTGGGGGGTGATTTCTCACTTTTTCTCTCACTGTCTCTGTCTCTCTCTCTGGCAAGCACCCACACCCTAAGGCAAAAATTTCTAAAAAAGTGATAAAGAATGTAGGTGTTATGGGAGCCAGGTCCCACATGGCTGACTGGTTCGAGTTCTGGGCCCACCAACCTGGAAACATTCTGGGGTGAATGTACACCCCAAATCCTGACGGGATGGAGACATGGAGGAGAAGGGATTGTGGCATGACCATGCCCCATTGGAGGTGCTTTCTCCCTCTTTCTCTCTCTGGAGAGGGCACACACATTCTGGAAAAATGTAGTAAAAACAAAGTGATACTGAAAGGCCAAAGCGGAGTCACCTCTGCTCTCCCCTCTAGGGATGCTCAGGCTGCGTCGGTTCTGGCTTTGCTTTCTTCTGGAAGCCTCTCTCAGTGAGAGGGGAGCTCAGGCCTCCTTGCTCTCCAAAAGAGACATGTGTTTGGTACTTACTAACAGAACCCCACAGGGCCGGCCCCAGCTCCTCCCCCGCCGCCTTCCCAGCATTCCTCTTGGGCTCTCTGTTTCAAAGGTCTTGAAAGTGTCCTTTTGGAGCCAGCAGGTGGCAGGCGATTCAAGTGGTAGATTCCCATAAGGGCCGACTGTGGTTTCAGTCCTCGGCCTGGCAGCTTGCTTTCTCACTTTCTCTCTCTGGTGATTGTATGTACCTTATACCAAATAAACAATAATAATACATAAAATTAAATAAATAATTCTTTAAAAAAGAAAAAAGAAAGAAAGCGTCCTCTTGTCCTCTAGACTTCCTGTTACCAAGTTAAGTGCTGGCTGCTTCAGTTCCCTTGTACTGTACGTGTGCAAGTCCAGGGAGGCCTGTGATCCTTTGACCTTGCTCTGAGTGGAGCCTGCACTGGGCCTCTGCTGAGGAAAACTGCATCCCCACAGCTGGCCCACTGCTGAGTTCCCTGGGAGCCTTGGAGCAGGGGGTAGTGGGAGCGGCTTCCCACTGAGAGCTGTGGCACTCCAGGCATGTGACAGCTCGGGACAAATGCCTGAGCTACGCTGAGCTAAGGGACAGGAGCAGACTAGCGGGGCTTCCAGCAGCACACACCTGTGTCCTGGGATGACTGCCGTGAGGTGCCTGCTGCCTTGAAAGCTTAGTACTGCTGGGAAAAAGTAGTATTATTAGTGTCAACGGAAAAATAACCAAGTGTAAAAATTAATAATAATTAATGCGGTTTATTTCCAAATATGAGTGACCTAGGCCCAGAGAAGAGGCATACATGCCTTTCTCTGGGTGATCATGTACAGGGGTTCCTTTTATTTGTTTTTGGGATTGACAGACAAAATTTAGTGAAGAGATTTTCCATTGGTCTGGCCCAAAGAGGCGGGACATGTGGAAGAGGGGGGGGCTTGTAAGTTATAGGTGGGTTCCCCAATTTCTAGGTTGGTGATTGGAAGGGAAGATC
>NW_006159594.1:2504466-2525183 GCF_000334495.1 Tupaia belangeri chinensis
GGATCTTGGGCACGCATGCACGCACACGCGCCCGGCGTGAGTTTTAAGCCACCGGGTCCGAGACACGAACCGTGGTCGACTATGTGGGAGTCCAGCGACATAGCCATTACGCTAACTGCTGGTTCCCAATGGTCTAGTAATGTTTGTGGACATGACTTCCCCACTCCTTTTGAAAAGATTTTGGAAAATAGGAAAAGTAGTCAGACTTCTGTCCACATTAGGAAAAAGTCGACACTCGTGATAGGTTGCTGACCTTCTTCACTTAGGGCATTTACTAAGAAGGACCTGTAACTGTGAATTTGTATCTCTTGCAACTCTGAAACTCTAAGGACCTGAGGGCTTTTGCTTTGAAGTGCAATCATTAAGAAGGACAAGGGCCCTGTCTCCGTCTATGGGAGGATAGACCCTAACTTAGCCGACCGCCAGCTGGCAAGGCAAACATGGTTCGCTCTCTTTTGAAAACACCAGCTGACAGCTGCACAAATCAGAATGAGCTCAGCAATTTCCCTTGCTGTCAGTATTGCTGCAAAAAAATTTTTGTCACTGCCCTAACTACTATTGGACCATGCTTACACTATCGGACCGTGCTTATCTTTGATACCTGGCTCAAGACCCATCCTGTGCCCTCCTCAGCTCCTTGCTCAATTCTGGGGCAAATCCTACCTCGTCTGCCACTCAACAGGCTAAGGCTCAGGTCAGCCCAGTTAAATCAGAGGCCGAGAGACTCTGGGGGTGAGCGGGGGCGGAGCAGTAGCACCCACGTATGTGTGTGTGCATGTGTGCACGTGTGTGTGTGTGTGTGTGTTAGGGGTGCTGCCTGTGGACGGTGTCAGAACAGGCCCTGATGGATGAGGATGCTGTTGGTTGCCTGGAGGCAGGAACTGAGCTGGAGGTGAGAATAGACAGAGAAGGCAGGCGCGAACCGCTGAAAGGAGCAAGGGCTGCATCCAGCCTGGCTGTGGCGACCCTCCTGTCCCCACCTGGTCTCACCACGATTGTCTAAGTGCTTCATGATGATCCTCGAAGCACTTCGGGAGTTGGACCTTGGACCTTTACCTTCTAAGGCTTGCCTGTACCCGCTTTTCTCTCCCTGTCCAGGGCCGGGAACTGAGGAGGCTGCAAGCAACACCAGCTGCCCGGGAGACGGAGGGGTGAAGATTTAGGTGGAAGGGCTGGTGAGTAAGGATAGGTGAACGGGACTGGGGGGCCAAGAGGAGCAGGAACTGACAGGGAGTGGGTGGGTGGGATGTGGAGCTCTGCGGAGGGGATGGACCAACCCAGAGGTGGGGACCAGGGAGTGGTGATGGAGAAGGGCTGCAGCGAAGTGACTTCTGAGGTCAGGGTGAGGGCTTTCGCCAGGGGTGGGGCGGCCAGATGCCTCATGTGAACCTCAGACACAGTGTCAAGGCCTTCAGGTCTAGCGGGTGGGCGGGAGCCTGGATAAGGAAGGAAAAAGGCGGCTCTGGGCCCAGGCACTTGCCTTGATTTGACCTCTGGGCTCAGCTCCTATGGGTCCTCGGGTGACTGTGGTCAGCCATGAGTATTCTCACTTAACCCACAAGGCTTTACAGCCAGCCTAAGAGCTTTGTGGGGATTCTGTGTGTGTGTGTGTGTGTGTGTGTGTGTGTGTGTAGGTGTGTGCAGTTTTATAATTAATTAATTACATATTTTAAATTTTATTTGGTGTGTATTTTAACTTCCATGAATGAGAGACAGTGACAGAGACAGAGAGATAGTGCCCCCAATAGGGTCTTGGTGCCGCGCTCCATTCTCAGTCTCAGCTAGTCCTGCCTCACGGGCACACTTTCCCAAAGTACTCAGGGAGGTCTCCAGACTCAAACTCCAAATCTTATGTGGGCCAGCCTCACAGAGCACTGCATTTCACTGCTAGGTCACTCGTCCAGACCAGATATGGGCTGCTTTTTCTTTTCTTTTCTTTTCTTTTCTTTCTTTCTTTCTTTCTTTCTTTCTTTCTTTCTTTCTTTCTTTCTTTCTTTCTTTCTTTCAAAAAAGATTTTTGCTATAGGGCATGTGCACTTGCTGGAGAGACAGAGACAGAGAGAGAAAAAGTGAGAAATCGCCCACCCCCCCAACCCCAGCGAGCATGGCCATGCTGAAATCCCTTCTCCATTCTCCTCTTGAGATTTTGGACATACACACACACGTGCCTGGCATGAGTTTCAAGTCACCATGTCTGGGACTTGAACTGTGGTTGGCCATGTAGGAGTCCAGTGCCTTCACCACTACACCACCTTCCGGCCCCATTATGGGTATTCTGGATGAGTTTTTGCTGTTGCAGTCCTCTGCCCCAGCCTTTCAGCTAGCTAGGATTACAGGTGCACGCCACCACACCCAGTCTATTTAGCTTGGTCCAGGAACTGAATCCAGGTTTTCCATGTGGCCCCAGCCTCTCATGGCAGTGCCATACACTTACACCACCAGGGCTTGACCAGTCGGCCTCATTTTCATATCCTTAACCCTTGGGTGGATGTTTTAGAAAGAGGAATCTCATTTTAGGTGTGACAAGTATCTCAGGGTTGGGGTGAGTTCGCTTTGGTGGAGGAGACCAGGGCTCAGCCACTCAGGCTAGTCTCTTCCAGGCACTCTCTCAAACTCCCCGCTAGTGGGGAGGTTTCTGGGCATAGAAGCCGTTGCATAAGGACCTGAGAAGGGATGGGGGCTCTGGGCCCGGAGCTGCTGCCTGGGTTAGAAGTGTAGACACAAGGGCCAGAACCCACTTCAGATGCTGGAAAACACAGCCCCTCAGCTGGAAAAAGGGAGGCCTAGATTTGCACACCACCACATCTCCTCTCTGAATGTGCTTAGGTGTCTGCTTGCACAGGCATGGTTTGTCCTGGTTTCATCCCCTCTCCTTATAAACCCACCAAGAACCAATTATGGGGGCCCCGCCCTGATGACCTTAATCCTGATCTCCCCAAAGCCCCACCTTTCAACATTATAGTTGGATTAAGTCTTCACTTTCTTAATGCCATCACAGCCAAGTCGCACACAGGCATTTTGGGAACATCCATACCATAGCAGTTCAGAATTGGGGCCTGGGCCTCCCAGGTGGACCCAGTCTTGCCTCTCATAGTGGCTCTGGCTGCTTCTGGGCTGGGGACTGGGCACCAGTGGGCAGGGATGGAAGGGAGATTTTTCACTATATAGCTTTTTTTCTTTTCTTTCTAAGTTTTTTTGTTTGTTTGTGCCATAGGGCACCTGTGCTCCTTAGAAAGAGGCAGAGAGAGAGGGAAAGTGGGAAACCACCCCATGGGGGGATGGCCATGCTGCAATCTCTTCTCCTCCATTCTCCTGGGATTTTTGGGTATGCACTCACACACGCCTGTGTGATTTTCAAGCCACTGGGTCTGGGGATTGAACTACAGTCAACCATGTGTGAGTCTAGCTCCTTAACTACCATGCCACCTACTGGCCCTTCTAATTATTATTGTTTTAAAAATTTGGTATGGGGTGTGTGTACTCACCAGAGAGAGAGAAAACACATCCTAGAGGGGATGGCCACCCTACAATCCCTTCTCCTCCATTATCATCTTGGGACTTTGTGTGTTTCCCAAATTGCCAGGTCAGGGACTCAAACTGCATATCAGCCATGTGGGATCCAGCACCTTAACTGCCATGCCATCAGCTGGCCATGTACACCCTCTGTACCTTTTGGATTCTGAGTCACATAGATGTGTTACCTCTGAAAAACGTAAATTAAAAATGCAAAACAAAAATCTCTACTCCTCCATGGGTTCCTTTAGGGGATGAGCCATCTTCCAGGGACCCAGCACCTTGATTTGCTCTGCTTGGGGTGGGCTGCCTCTCAGCCAGCCCCTCGTGTCCCAAGGGGACTAACCTCAGGCAAGCTGGCTTCTCCTTGGTTGCTCGGGTGCATCTTTCTCTGTCCTACTGCTACTTTCATGGTCCCCACTAGCCCCAGGTCCCAGGCAGTTGTGAGCCTCCTACCATCTCTCCTTGGCCCTCACCTCCACTGCGATCCATCCCGCAATCCTGGCCTGAGCCAGGCAGCACCAGCTGCTCCCCGAGGCCTGCCTCCCTCCCCTTTGGCCCATCCTCTCCACACCTCAGCCCCAGTGAGTTTCTTCAAGTACAAATGGGATCATCTGCTGCAAGCGTCCTGCTAACAGTGCCGGTGCTCTGCTCAGACGGCCCGCAGAGCTCTTCTTTCCATTTCTGCACGTGACACCCCTGTCCGTATGCTTTCCAGGCTGACACCTGCAGCTCATCTCAAAATGACTGCCCTTGGGGGGCAGCAAGGGGTGTGGTGGTTGAGGCGCTGGACTCCCACATGGCCAGCTGCAGTTAGAGTCCTGGACCTGGTGGCTTGCTTTCTCATTTTCTCTCTCTCTGGTGAGCACACGTGCCCTATGCCTAATTAATAATAATAATACAAATTTTTAAAAATTACTGTCCTTGGCCTTGCGGCTGCTTTCCTCTAGGTGGCAATGTAACCAGCGACTGCTCTGTGGTCCCTGAACACCAGTGGGAGTGGTGGTGTAGGGGCACAGCTGCTGACCTCCTTGCCCCAGGCCAGGACTACTCTGAGGCCTTACATCCTGGGATGCTCCCTCTCTCGGCCTCACGCCCGAGCCATCCTCCCTGGATGAGATGGTATGTGGGCTTGGCTTTGCCCTTTCCCTTTCTGGCCTCCTGTGAGAGCATTTTGTAAGTCACTCAGGCTGCAATGGGTCCCTCAGTGGACTCCTGCTCACGATTCAAATCTCAGACATACACAATTTTGTTTTTAAGAATTATTTAATTTATTTATTCATTCATCTATTTTAATTTGACCAGAGAAAGACAGAGAGAGAGAGAGAGAGAGAGAGAGAGAAGGAAAGTAAGAAGGCAAGTCACCAAGTACGGGACTCGAACCATGGTCGAGCATGTGGGAGCGTCCAGCACTTTAACTACCATGCCACCTGCTGATCCTGACAACTTTACTTCTTTCTCATTGGAAGTCTAACCCACATCAAATACACATTTTTTTTTTTCTTTTAATTTGCCAGAGGGTGCTTGTGCTTGCAAGAGCCAAACAGACACAGAGAGGGGGAGAAGGAGAGGGAGAAAGTAACCCCCCAATGGGGGTGATCATGCTGTAATCTCTTTGCCTCCATTTCTACATTGTGTTTTCTTTCCTTTTTTGTTTTGTATTTGCTAGAGGGTGTGTGTGTGTGTGCTTGCCAGAGACAGACAGACAGCGAGAGAGAGAAAGCAACCCCCAAGAGGCACGGTCACACCACAATCCCTTCATTCCTACTTCAGTATTTTGGCATGCATGTGCATGAGCCTGGCATGTTTTTCCAGTTGCTGGGTCTGGGGCTCAAACTGTGCAGTTGACCATGTGGGATCCAGCTGCCTTAACGACTGTGCTGCTGGCTGGCCTGCCAAGTATATTCTGTAAGCCACCAGGTCTGGGATTCAAACTGTGAGGTCTACCATGTTAGATCTGGCTCCCTTAACCATCAGGGTGGCCATCTCCAAATCCATTTTTTTAAAGAGAGTTTTGCTATAGTGTGTGTGCACTTGCCAGAGAGACAGAGACGGAAAGTGAGAAATCACCCCTCAGGGGGATGGCCACACTGCAATCCCTTCTCTTCCATTCTCCTCTTAAGAATTTTGGCACGCACATGCGCCCTGCGTGAGTTTAAGCTGCCGAGTCTGGGATTCAAACCACAGTCGACTACGTGGGAGTCCAGTGATGCAACCATTATGTCATCTGCTGGTGCCAACCCAAATCCACATTTAAATCACACCAAATTTCTAACTGTTCTGTCACTTTTGTGTCTGAGTACCTGCTTTTTTTTTTTTTTTAAAACTTCCTCTTTATCCCTCCCTCCCCCACCTTCATTTTTTTTTGGCCAGAGGGTAAGTGTACTTACTAGAGAGAAACACAGAGAGAGAGGAGATATGAGGGGAGAGTACTCCCCAGTGGGGACTGGTCTTGGCACAGTTGCTTCTCCATTTACCCATTCTGTCAGGATACCAGGCACACGTGCACATGTGATGTGTTTTCTAAGCCACCAAGGCTGGGATTCCAAGTGCATGATAGACTACATGGGATCCGACTCTCTTAACCACCAGACCACAGGGGACGGCCCGCCTTTCCCCTTCTTTTTTTTTGGAGAGGTTTTTGCTATAGGGCGCATGCGCTCGCCAGACAGAGAGAAACAGAGAGACAGAAAGCAGGAAATCACGCCCCCCCGGGGGGGGGGGGGACCACACCACAATCCTTTCTTCTCCATTCTCCTCTTGGGATCTTGGGCACGCACGCACACATGCCCAGCGTGAGTTTAAGCCACCAGGTCCAGGACACGAACTGCGGTTGACTACTTGGGAGTCCAGTGACATAGCCATTACTCTAACTACTGCTCCCACCAGGGGGCGATTTCTTGTTTTCTGTCTCTGTCTTTCTGGTGAGTGCACATGCCCTACAGCAAAAATCTCTCGAGAAAAAAAAAATCACTCTCTTTCTCAATTTTCTCATGGTAACACGTGCTTCCTCCCGTATTCTCAGGGCTGCGAGTTTCTACTGAGTTTTACTATAGCACCCGCCTCTCCAAATTTAACTAGTCTTGCCTGGTGCCCAGGATGGTGCTGGAGGGCAAGAATGTGAATATTTTATGAATTAATATTGATTTTTAAAATGTCCTAAGGGTTTCAACTATCTGGAGTCTAGGATCCCGAATCCCTTCTCTCTAATCAAAACTGACTGTTGTTTCATTCCCTCAGAGCTGTACTGTGTTGCCCATGTTCTAAGCTTACTGAAGCCTTGTCAGAGGGAAGCGCTGTGCTGTAAAGAACAGTATTTCTTCTGCTTCTTGGGGTACCAGGACAGGTATCTAACTCCATGCCATGTGACCTCTTGGAGTCCCAGTTCACTTGCTTCCTGACATGGAAGGTCTTCCAAGGCTGGAATGAAAGTCTTCTGTGAGCTGAGGCCTGGTCTGTCTTGTTCTCTGCAATCTGCCAAAGCCAAGAATAATGCCTGGCTCAGAGCAGGCTGCTGGATTTGTTGGGAGAAGAAATCTGCAATTTTGAAGGCTACATATTGCTTAGTGCTTTACATATAGTATTTTAATTCCCAAAGTGGTGGAGTTCAGATTTGCGCACAGGGTTATGACTTTGAAGCTCGTTTTCTTCCCAGTTTCTTGTGACCTGTGGGAGACAATGCCTCCACTGGAGCATTTGTTCAGTGAAGGCTCTTAATGGCTGTGGAAGGTTAGCTGGGGGAGAAACCGAGACCCTTCTTCTTCTACATACCATACAGGCAACTGCCTCTGCCCCTTGCCAACCTCGGAGATAATAGGAATTTAGGGTGATGAATGGGAGGTGTGAGAAATGCAGAGGAAATATGACCACTACGGTCTTAATCAGGTGTCTGAGCAAATAATTTGGGTACGTAGCTCTGGAAGTCCTATAGCAGTCATGTACGGGCAAGCCAGCTCTTTCTTAAAAACAAAAAAGAAAAGGAAAAGAAGTACCTATTAGTAGCATTTGTGAATTTCTTTTCTTTTTTTTTAAAAATAATTATTTATTTATTATCGCCACTTTTCCATTTTGACCAGAGAGAATGCAAGCTGCCTAATCTGGGACTCGAACCACAGTTGGCCATTTGGGAGTCCAGTGCAGCAAGCCATTCAGGTAGGACCATCTGAAAAGGAGGATGAGAGTGTGCCCCTCACTTGGATTCAGGTAGTGCTTCTACCCAAAGTCCAGGAAATCATAAACACCAAGGATCCGCCCTTACTGAACTGGGCCTGGAGGAAATTGGCCTGATCCTAGGCAGAGCCCCTCCAAGACCTGCCCAAATTGGACATCTTCGAGTCTTTCTCCCAAGTACTTAACACTTCAGTAAGCACAGAATCAGCACTTAAAACCACACTGAAGAAGAAATGAAACCTTTATTAGCCCCCAGGGCATTTTATAATACTGAAGCAACAAGGAAAATGCAGGCACAAGGGAAATCAAGGCACAGAGAGTGACCTGAGGGCTCCCAGACTCACCGCTGACACAGCAGAGGCCTTCTCTTCATATCAAGGGTACAGTAGGCATTGCTCTGAGACAGGCCTAATCACCTCAGCCCATGTGAGAAGGCAGAGTGGCGACAGGCCTGAGGGTTAGAACTTGCTACTGTACAGGGTCATGGCCCACTTGGGCACACGCAGGAAGCCGGGTAAGTAGGAGGCCAGCCAGCCCAGGCTGGAAGAGTTCGAGAGAACGGAGCTCAGAGACAAATAATCTTGCACAGGGCGGCCTGAGGATAGGGGAGGAGGAGGATTAGATTCTCATTTCCTACTCCTCAGACACCCCAACTATTGCTGAAGAGACTGAAGGAGTAGCCGTGGCTGGCTGTGGTCCAGGGCTCTTACCATCCACATCCCGAAGCCCATAGCGTCGAGCAAGGTCACAGGACGGCAGCACCTTCCCGCTCAGGCTCAGGATATTGGGATCTGTGGGCAAACACAGACGGAGATAAGAAGCATGACAGTGGCCTGGAGGGACAAGGTTTGGGCCCAGTCGGACAGGACACTCTGACTCAGGCTCAGGAGTCCTGGAGGACTTTGCCTTTCTGTTCCTAAGAGGGCTCCTGGGCCTCTACCCTTGGTCATGCTTCTGAGGAGCCAGTTAAGGCTCCAAAACCTTAAACTGAAAATCCTGACCCGCAGGCCCTCAGAAAGCCAGAGAAAAGGGCTTATTCCTCAGTCATTTCCCACACCAGAGCCGGGCACTGGCTGCCGCTGCCCTGCAGACCCCCAGGCCTTTCCTTGTTACCAGCTGCCCCCAACCTCTTCACCTGTTGCCAAAGCCACCACACACTTGCCACTCATTTCCGTGGTTTCCGCAGAAGGGAAAACTGAACTGAACTGAAACACAAGAGCAGAGAAGTAAAGGATTAATTTCTAAGAGCTGCCCAAACCCCATCTCCCTATTTCAGCTTCTGTTCCAGGAGAAAGAGAGACCAAAAACCTTCTGTAAGATCTGCAGGCCACCAGGTCTTGGAAGGCAGCAGATCTACTCCTCCTTCAGCCAAGCGAGCCCTGTTCCCAGGCACCAGGACCCGCTGCCTCTCTAAGTGGAAGGATCTGGCAGTGCCAACTAGTGTCTGAACCTTCCAGGCCAGTCCAGTGCAGGGGTCACGTTCCCGGGCCTCAAAGCCAGTCAGCCTTTCCCTGATGACATATGTGACCGTGGACAAGTCTTGCGATCCCTGTGGGATCAGTTTTGCCACCTGTGAGTGCAGACAGCATCTCCCTTACAGGATCACAGGAAGTGACGTGTGCACAGTGCCCAGTAAGCATCCGATGAGTTGGAGCGTTACTCTTGTTTTGCCTTGCCACTGAGGATGGAGCAGCGAATTCCTGCATCCTCTGCTTCCCTTGCTCTTTGCCCACCTGCTTAAACAGGGGATCCTGAGAGGCCTCCTCCTTTGCCATATGGTCCTTGAGCAGTTCTGTCTGTACCAACCCTGGCCACAGGGACACGTAGCTGACTCCGTGACGCCGCAGCTCTTGAGCACAGTCAGCAGCCAGCCTGTCGCACTGTGGAGGGATGAAAAGCAGGGCAAGAGCCAGGAGACTGGGCCATGTTGTTCTGCTCCCTTCCCACCCCCTTGTCCCAGCTTCTCCTGGGATTCCCCAACCCTCTACCTTTCCCAGGAATCCTGAGGTCTCAGGGGCCCACCTTCCCCACTCTGATGACTACTCCAGCCAAATGAGGCGAGCCCAGGCAGAGGACTACTCATGGGTGACTCAGAGGGAGGTGAGGGCCAGCCAGCTTCACCCACGTGATGACTAGGGACTACACCCCTGAGTTATTGTACAATCAGTGTCCTATACCTCCCCAACCTCTATACCCCTGGATCCTCACCGCAGCTTTGCCCACACCATAGGCAACGTTGAACATATACTGCAGGCCCCCAACAGAGGAGATCACCACGATGAGCCCCCGGCCTGCTGGTACCATCAGCCGTGCTCCATACACCGAGCATAAGTAGTGGCCTCTAGAAGGTGGGGCAGGGAAGGAGAAAGAATACACCGTGTTAGCGCTGGCCTGGGTGCTGCAGCCTCTGGCCCTCCCTCTACCCTCCGGTGCTAGGGGAGAGCTGCATAGGGGTGCCACAGGCCTGGAGAACTAGTGGCTTAGGGCCACTCTGAGAGAAAAGCTGACAAAATTAACCACTGACAGATGTGAAACGGTCATTTTTAGAAGATGTAATGGAAGAAAAGAGCTGTCACAATAGCAATTACAAATGAAAACGTTCAGGGGAAAATTAAAAAAAATGTACAGGCTATATACATGGAACAACTATAGAAATAAAAGAATAACTGCAGACAAAATTGTTCAAAGATAACAAATGACATGCAAGGTGTCAATTCTACATAAATTAATTCATAGACTCAATCAATTTGAGTTGTTTCAATAAGGTATTTTGGAGAAATTGACAAAATAAAGCTTAATGAAAACAATAAACATGTGAGAATAGGCAGGAAAATTCTGAAAAAACAAAACAAAACAAAACAAAACAGAACAGTAATGTCTTATGGGTAGGGGGATTTGCTTCCTCCAACCTCACCATCAACATATTAAAATGTATAACAAGGGGCTAGCAGGTAGCATAGTGGTTACGGCACTGGACTCCTATGTGGCCAACCACAGTTCAAGTCCTGGACCTGGTGGCTTAAAATCCACACAGGGCGCATGTGGCATGTGCCCCAAATCCCGAGAGGAGAATGAAGAAGGGACTATGGCATTCACATTGCCTTGGGGGTGATTTCTTGCGTGCACGCTCTCTCTCTCTCTCTCTCTCTGTCTCTCTGGCAAATGCACATACCCTAGCAAAAATCTCTCTCTTAAAAAAAAAAAAATACAATGACACACTAGTTAAAAGGTTGCAGGACCGGTATCATAGCAGCCATTTAAATCAATGAAACAAGATGGTCAGTAATTAGATTCAAGTGTGAGAATACAACCTATTATAAAGGGAAATTTGTGGGTCAATGAGGAGCTATAGATCATTTAGTAAATGGACTTGGGACAACTGATCAGTTATTTATATTGTGGAGAACAGGTGTTTTTGTTTTGTTTTTGTTTCTTAAAGAATTATTTATTCATTTATTTAAATTTGACCAGAGAGAGACGCAGAGAGAGAAAGGGAAAGTGAGAAAGCAAGCTGACAGGTCCGGGACTTGAACCATGTGGGAGTGTCCAACCCTTTAACCATGGCATGGACATCATTGCTTTTTTGCTTTTTTTAGAGAGAGATTTTTTTGCTATAGAGCACATGCGCTCACCAGAGAGACAGAGAGAGACAGCAATAAATCATACCCCGGGGAGCTGGCCACACTGCAATCTTTTCTTCTCTATTCTCTCAGGATTTGGGGCATGCATGCACACGTGCTCAGCATGTTTCAAACCACCAGTTCCGGGACTTGAAACTGTGGTTGGCCAGGTGGGAGTACAACACCTTAACCACTATGCCACCTACTGTTCCCAAGAACAGGCTCTTTATCTCAATCATTTCAAAATTAACTCCAAGAGGATCAATGATTTAAATGTTAGAAGTTAAAGCATAAGTACTAAAAGAAAACTTGATCAACTATGTTTATCAACTTGAGGTGGGGAAGGCTTTTTTTAAAAGACTTATTTATCTTATTTATTATTATTATTATTGTGTTTTATTTTGCTTTTTAAATTTGACCTCAGAGGGAGGGAACATGAGAAAGCACACCACCAGGTCCAGGACTCAAACCGTGGTCCTGCTGGCCTGGAGAAGGCTTTTCTTAATATTGCAATAAAATAGAAACTATAAAAGACAGATTTGACTTCTTTTTTTTTTTTTTGAGGGGTTTTCGCTATAGGGTGCGTGCGCTCGTCAGACAGACAGAGAGAGAGAGACAGAGAGACAGAAAGCGAGAAATCACCCCCCAGGGGGGATGGTCACGCCACAATCCCTTCTCCTCCATTCTCCTCTCGGGATCTTGGGCACGCACGCACACGTGCCCGGCATGAGTTCTAAGCCACCGGGTCCAGGACGCGAACTGCGGTCGACTACGTGGGAATCCAGTGACATAGCCATTACGCTAACTGCTGGTTCCCAGATTTGACTTCTTAAAAGACAAAAGATATACACAAATACATCCATGCATATATATTTATGTATATATAGAGAGTAGGGATAGCACTGTGCAAAAAATAATTCATAAACTGAAAAACATGAGTAAAACAGATGCCGAAGGCACCTGTTCCACAAAGACTTTTTATAAATCAGTATGAAGAAAAGAACTTCATACAGAAATAGCGATTCACGAAAGACAAAGAGCTAATGAGCAGATGGAAAAAGGTTTAACCTCACAAATGGAGAAATATGAATTAAAACCATCTTTAGATATCTTTGGTCTATCAGAGTGGAAAAGCTTATTTGATTGAGTGGCTTCATGTTGCCTAGTATGACTGAGGACATAGGGAAACAGATATTTACCCTCATTATCTAGAGACTAAATGTTGGTAGGGTCTTTTTGGAGGACAACTTAATAACGTTTATTATATCTTTAGGAAGTACATATTCTTTGACCCAAGAAATAAGGGGTTAGTTAAATCAATTACTGACCTCCTCCCAGTGGGATATTTTGTAGATTTTAAAAAGAATGACAAATACTTATATGAAACATCTCAAAGAATATACGCCAGGCAAGTAATGGTAGCTATATGTCAGGTGAGAAAGGAAGAGATAAGCCTATACTAGCTTCGCATATTTTCTCATCATTTCTTTCAATAATACACACATACTTGGTAATTGGAAAAACATTTCTTCTGCATAGGGAATAGTTAGGACCCTCCAAATGAAAAAAACCAAGAGTAATAGTTTCAAAAGAAAAGGCCAGGCCGAGGAAATGCCCTGGAAAGCAGTGAATGTGTTATACATGGGGATGGGGGTTGTCTGAGGAGAAGCTGGTGGCTCACAAAGTGGACTTTACCCCGGAGAATTCATCGGGGCCCAGGGTCTAGGGCTTGGGCCTCTGTCTCAGGCTCAAAATTCTGAGCAAGAGATGAGGGTATGAAAGGCACCTGTCTTCAGAGGGCCAGGAACATGCACACCGGCCCATTTCCAGTTCTTTGGGTTTCCGTCCTTGGCTTTGAGCTGATCACCCCCTCTGTCCTCACAGTCATTCTTCCACTTAGAAATCACAATTGCATTCTAATTCTGCTTCTTTGGGGTGGTCACCAGAGTGCCAAAATTGGTGCAGTGAGTGTTCTTAGCTGCGACAGCCACTGACTGGCAGAGAATCTCGTGGTTACTCTCGCAGGTGACTGATCGTATTCACCAAGTGCAGTTCGATGATCTGAGAGGGTAACATTAATCCAACAGTAACCAACAGCAACGTACCGGGTGCATATTGTGCTGAGCAAATATTTTTCTTTCTTTCTCAGTTGCCAGAAGACATGTGTGCTCACCAGAGAGATAGAGAGACAGAGATAGGAAGGGAAACTATATCGGGCACACATGCTCACATGTCTGGCATATTCTTTAGGCTGCTGAGTCTGAGATTCAAACCACATGGCTGGCCATGTGGGATCTGGCTCCCTTAACTACCAAGCCACAAAATGGCTCAAACAAATTATCTTTAAAATTTTATTTACTTTTCCTTACCAGGAGTATATGTGCTCATTAGTGAGAGAGAGAGGGGAGAGAGAGAATTCTCCAATGGGGTGTAGTCACACCATAATTTTTCTTCCATTTCTCTAACCCATTAGAATTGTGGCACTCATGCACACATGCCTGAAATTTTCTAAGCCACCAGGGCTAGGATTTGGACTGTAGTTAGCCATGTGAGGTCCGGCTCCCTATGCACAGTGCCTAACTGCTATGTTATGGGGGCAGTCCCATGCTGAGCAAATTCTCATCCTGTGCGTCTTAGTCCTGTGCCAGATACATGTGTGACCCTAGCCTCCTAACTCTGACTTGGGAGTCCCTTTCCCTGTAGATCTGTAATGAGAATATGGAGGCTAAGAAGGCTGGTACACACTTTCTTATTAATGTTTTCTTGACCTAAAATCAAATGACTTCTTCCTCTAATCATTTTTTAAAATACAAATCTTGGGGACGAGCAGATGGTATAATGGCTATGTCACCGGACTCCCATATAGTCAACCCCAGTTCGAGTCTCAAACCAAGTGGCTTAAAACTCGCTGGGTGTGTGTGCATGTGTGCTCAAAATCCCAAGAAGATAATGGAGGAGAAGGATTGTGGTGTGGCCATCCCTCCTGGGGAGTGATTCTTACTTCTGTGTCTCTCTCTCTGTCTGTCCTGTGAGTACATGTGCCGTATAGTGAAAATATCTTTAAAAAAAAAAAAAAAAGAAAGAAAGAAAATATAGACCTTGGGTCATATTCATTCCTGAGAGGAGAGGGCTCCTTTTTGGGTCTTGCATTTGGATGGGCAGAGAGTGAGGCAGGAGAGAGGCCAAGGGCCTGTAGAAATGAAAATGACGAGAAACGAGGAAAAGCTGACATTCCCAGGTAGATTTCCACGGATGGAACTTCTCCAGAAACAGGATGAATTAGAGAGAAGGGAGAAGAAAGATGGAAGAGGCCAGAGGGTAAAGGAGAAGGCATATGGAGAAAGGGCTGGCCCTCAGGTTGCTGAGTGAGGGGAGCCTGAGTCTTTGTAGTGGGCAAGGAGAACACCCACCTGAGTCCCACATTGTTGATATCATCCCATATGGAGGCAGGAGTTTCCCAGAACTTCTTACTCTGGGTGTTCAGGAGTGCCTGAAAGGCAGACAAAGGGTGAGTGACTAAATGATCTGACAGCAGAAAGAAGTGAGGAAACGAGCAATGGAAGGACAAGGGATGGGAATGAGGACCTAAGAGTCAGACGGGGAGGGCAGGAGTGTAGCTGAGATCAAAGTTCAAGGCATACTTGGACGCCAGCATAGGCATTGTTGACCAGCACATCCAGACGCCCCTGTTGTTCCTGATCAACTTGCTCAAACAGTCTTCTCACTTCACTCTCTTGGCTCGAATCGCACACCACAGGCACACATCTGCCCCCAAGGGATTGTGCCTGGAAAGGAACAGGGATATGAATTCACAGTCACAGACCTAGGAACTGAGAAGGCAATCCCAGGAATCAAGACAGCTGCTGAGATAATACTGCCCTCTGCTGTCTGTTTGAAGAATTTTGGGAAAGATAGGACATTTGACCCCAGAGAGGAAGGATTGGAATCTTAGGTTTAAAATCTACCGGCATTGACTGATGGAAGGCATTGTGCTCTGTAAATCAAGAGTAGGAGACAAATAAGGCATGCAGCCTACTTGTGGAATAAGTAACTATTTCCTTGACTTCGGTCTCTTATTATTTAAAAAAATTTTTTTTATTGCCACAGGGTTTGTGTACTTGCCAAAGACAGTCCTGAGAAAATATCTTCCATTGGGTCATGCCACACACCTCCATTTTTCCATCCTGCCTGGATTTTGGGCATGCGCACACACATGCCCGGTGTGTTTATCAAGCCGCTGGCGTTGGAACTTGAACCAGTTGGTCAAGCTCTTAACAACTAGGCCATAGGGCTGGCCCTGGACTTCATCTTTTAAGAGATTATATTTTATCAATCTTGGTAACCCTAATGCTTTGCCTAGTCCTAACAAATCATAGATAATTTTTTTCTTTTTTTTTTCTTTTTGGAGAGGTTTTTGCTATAGGGTGCGTGCGCTCGCCAGACAGAGAGAGACAGAGAGATAGAAAGCGAGAAATCACCCCCCAGGGGGGATGGCCATGCCGCAATTCCTTCTCCTCCATTCTCCTCTCGGGATCTTGGGCACGCACGCACATGTGCCCGGCGTGAGTTTAAGCCACCGGGTCTGGGACGTGAACCGCGGTCGACTACGTGGGAATCCAGGCAGAAAGAAGTGAGGAAACGAGCAATGGAAGGACAAGGGATGGGAATGAGGACCTAAGAGTCAGACGGGGAGGGCAGGAGTGTAGCTGAGATCAAAGTTCAAGGCATACTTGGACGCCAGCATAGGCATTGTTGACCAGCACATCCAGACGCCCCTGTTGTTCCTGATCAACTTGCTCAAACAGTCTTCTCACTTCACTCTCTTGGCTCGAATCGCACACCACAGGCACACATCTGCCCCCAAGGGATTGTGCCTGGAAAGGAACAGGGATATGAATTCACAGTCACAGACCTAGGAACTGAGAAGGCAATCCCAGGAATCAAGACAGCTGCTGAGATAATACTGCCCTCTGCTGTCTGTTTGAAGAATTTTGGGAAAGATAGGACATTTGACCCCAGAGAGGAAGGATTGGAATCTTAGGTTTAAAATCTACCGGCATTGACTGATGGAAGGCATTGTGCTCTGTAAATCAAGAGTAGGAGACAAATAAGGCATGCAGCCTACTTGTGGAATAAGTAACTATTTCCTTGACTTCGGTCTCTTATTATTTAAAAAAATTTTTTTTATTGCCACAGGGTTTGTGTACTTGCCAAAGACAGTCCTGAGAAAATATCTTCCATTGGGTCATGCCACACACCTCCTTTTTTCCACCCTGCCTGGATTTTGGGCATGCGCACACACATGCCCGGTGTGTTTATCAAGCCGCTGGAGTTGGAACTTGAACCAGTTGGTCAAGCTCTTAACAACTAGGCCATAGGGCTGGCCCTGGACTTCATCTTTTAAGAGATTATATTTTATCAATCTTGGTAACCCTAATGCTTTGCCTAGTCCTAACAAATCATAGATAATTTTTTTCTTTTTTTTTTCTTTTTGGAGAGGTTTTTGCTATAGGGTGCGTGCGCTCGCCAGACAGAGAGAGACAGAGAGATAGAAAGCGAGAAATCACCCCCCAGGGGGGATGGCCATGCCGCAATTCCTTCTCCTCCATTCTCCTCTCGGGATCTTGGGCACGCACGCACATGTGCCCGGCGTGAGTTTAAGCCACCGGGTCTGGGACGTGAACCGCGGTCGACTACGTGGGAATCCAGCGACATAGCCATTACGCTAACTGCTGGTCCCAACAAATCATAGATAGGCAAATATTTATTTAACTGAATTGCAGTAGAGAAATCTACTGATTTATTGTACTTTATTGTACAGTTCAATATAGTCATGCCTAAAATAGAGGAATACATAGGTCCACAACACTTTAGTTGCAATTCCAAAATTTCTGAAGCTGTCAAACAGAAAGCATTTTTATAAAACTTACCTGGTGGCAAAATGTGACCTTACCTGAAGTTATCTGTGGGGTTTGTTTATTCTGCTGAGGAATACTATGGAGTTAGGTAAGGGATTCAGAGAAGGAGTGGTTAACCCAAAGGGTCGACACTTACCTCCCGAGCAGTGGTCTGCAGGGTGTCTAGATGGCGGCCGGTTATGTAAACCGTGGCACCTGCTTGGCAGAGCTGCAAGGCGATGCCACGGCCAATTCCCCTGGAGGCCCCAGTCACCACACATACTTGGCCCTTCATGCGAGCTGCCATGACTCACAAGCAAGGGCGACAATCTGTGGAAGCCAAGACTTGCTCTGAGCGAAGCCTGTGGATTGTGTGTGGAGGGGGGACCGCGCTAAGGGAAGAGGGGTAGCCAAAATCCGGATGCAGTGAGGGGAGAGAAGTTTCGGAGGGGACAATTGAGTGGGGGGTCCCAGGGCAAGGCTACCGTCCTTTTGGGAGACCCAGAACATGAACAGGCTAAGTGGAGCTGTCCACTTACTGCGCCCCTCTGAATGAGGCTAACTGGGGGAGGAATCTGGCGCGCAGCCTTTCAGAGCGCGTCCACGCAGGGTTCTGGGCTGCCTGGGTCCCTGACCACTGATGAGGCTCAGACTTGCAAAGCAGGGGTGCGGCTTCCACGTGGAGATGAGAGCGAAGCCCGGGGACGCCGAGCTCTATGTGGGGCGAGCTCAGGGACCTTACCTGCTACCTGCGCGATGCCTCTGGGTTCCCGACGCCGCCGAACTCGCCACACTCAGGACTTGATTCTGGCCGCGCGGGCGGAGCGAGGGTCAGAGTCCCGGGCTGGGTAAAGTCTGGCTGCTGGCGGGGGTTGAGAGGGCGACGTGTAGGCGCGGCTCAAAAGTCGCAACGCAGGGTGAGGGTCGAGGGTGGGTCAGGCACCGGCGCGACAGTCCTGCGCCGGGATCCGACTCGCGGACGGAGGCGGGGCGCCGCGAGGGACACAGCCACCCCGCCCGGCTCTGGGCCGTCGCGCAGCTGTGACGCAATAGCCTGCGCCAGGAGCGCGCCGGCGTTTCTAAGTTCGGGCGGGCGGGCGGCGTGGGGGTCCCGCGGCTACGGAATCCTGCGCGGACCGAGCGCTCCACATTCCTGGGGCTGGGCCCGGGGTCCGGGCGCGCCCCTCCAGGCCGTGAGCAGCCATCCAGGCAGCCTCGGGACGGGTTCTCAAAGCCGACTTTGGGTGTGCACCCCCAGCTGAGCCCCGAAGCGCTGGGATATTTCCGCCGGGCGCTGTCAGCGCTGAAAGAGGCTCCCGAGACTGGGGAAGAACGAGGTAGGGACAGCTTCTGGGTGGGACCTAGAACATGAAATCCACCACAGGCAAGGAAACTTTTCGAGGTTCCCAGGCATGGGGGCTTGGTTTCATCTCCCATGTCTTCTTCATTGCGGCACCCTCCCCCGCCCTCCTTTTCTTGGCGAAGTGATGGAACATAACCTCTTTCTCTCTCTCTCTCTCTTTTT
The DNA here is from genome assembly GCF_000334495.1 of Tupaia belangeri chinensis. NCBI lineage: Eukaryota > Metazoa > Chordata > Mammalia > Scandentia > Tupaiidae > Tupaia > Tupaia belangeri. The sequence goes on from NW_006159594.1 coordinate 2,523,192, forward strand.
TTTGGAGAGTTTTTTTCTACAGGGCGCGTGCGCTCGCCAGACAGAGAGAGACAGAGAGATAGAAAGCGAGAAATCACCCCCCAGGGGGATGGTCACTCCGAAATCCCTTCTCCTCTATTCTCCTCTCGGGATCTTGGGCACCCGCGCAAACTCGCCCGGCATGAGTTTTAGCTACCGGTCCGCGACGAGAATCGCGGTCGACTATATGGGAGTCCAGCGACATAGCCATTACGCTAACTGCTGGTCCCAACCTCATTCTCTTTTCAATCTTTTTGTTTTTTGTTAAACACTAAAAAGTTACTAAAGGGCATGTGGGTTCGCTGGAGTGAACCCCAGGTATGGATTGGTCATGCCCAGTCTTTTTTCCTTCATTTCTCCACATCGTGAGAAGTGGGGACTTGGGGGCAGACACACTCCCAGCGTGTTTAAAGCCACTGGGACCAGAATTCAAACCTCTGTTGGCAGTGTGGGATCTGGCTCGCAGTGCACAGCGTTTAACTGGCCCTGCCCCTGTTCTCAGTCTTTGAAAAATTTTAATACATCTTTCCTTTTCTTTCTAGAGTTGATGGTGCAAAATATTTTGAAGGAAGTGGAGGCTCAAGCATTAGGGTTGGCCATGGACAGGACTGGCAGTGAGATGCTGCAGGAACTGTTGGGGTTCAGTCCCTTGAAACCGTTGTGTCGAGTCTGGGCTGCTCTGCGCTCTAACTTGCGCTCTGTGGCCTGTCATCGGTGCGGGGTCCATGTATTGCAAAGTGCTCTGCTGCAGCTGCCTCGATTACTGGGGAGTCCGGTGGAGGAGGAAGAAGAGGAGGAGGAGGAGGAGGCTGGGGAGGATGGTTCCTTACAGACCCTGGAGGAGCTAGTTCTGGGACTAGCCACTGAAGTGTGTGAAGATTTTCTTTTGTACTGTGGAGACACACATGGCAGCTTTGTGGTTAGAACTCTGCTGCAGGTGTTAGGAGGGACTCTGCTGGAGTCTGAGAGAGCCAGGCCCCGTGGCTCCCAATCATCTGGTAAGTATTATATATGGGAAATTGGCCTAGTTGGCAGGAGAATTTAGGAAGTTCAGAAGGAGAGAGTAACCAGAACAGTGAGTCTTCATGGGGGAATCTGACCTTGAAGAAATAGCAGAGAAATAAGAATAGGCAAAAGACTAGTTAGTGTGTCTAGAGGCCCAGAGATATAGATACATTGACTGTTTAGGAAAGAGCTATTAGAATGGAGGCAGGTGTGGGGTCAGCAGGAGATGGCAGTGGTTAAGGTGCTGGATTCACACATGATCCACTGTGGTTCAAGTCCCAGACCCAGCAGCCTGAAACTTAACGCCAGGCATGTATGCATGTGTGCCCAGAATCCTAAGAGGAGAAGGGATTGTGGTGTGGCCATCCCCCTAAGGGGTGATTTCTAGCTTTCTGTCCCAATGGGTGATTTCTAACTTTCTGTCTCTCTGGTGAGCACATGCACCCTATACAAAAATCTCTTTATTTTTTTGAGAGATTTTTTGCTATAGGGTGCATGTGCTTGCCAGAAAGACAGAGAGAAACAGCGATAAAGAAAGTGAGAAATCACCCCCCTGGGGGGATGGCCATGCTGAAATTCCTTCTTCATTCTCTTTTCGGGATCTTGGGCATACATGCACACACGCCCGGCATGAGTTTAAGCCACCGGATCTGGGACTCAAACCACAGTTGACTACATTGGAGTCCAGCGACATAGCAATTACACCAACTGCTGGTCCCCCAAAAATCTCTTAAAAAAAAAAAAGGAATGGAGGCAGGTGGAGGAAATAGGTCATGTAGAGTAGAGGATTTAGAACTTTTTTTTTTAAACCATACCTCGCATTTTGGGGTTGTTTATTTTTGTTTTTGTTTCATTTTTTATTTTGATGTAGGACACATACACTCACCAGAGAGAGATACAAAAAAAAAAGAGGAAAGTAAGAAATCATTCCCAAGAGGGGGATAGCCATACCACAGTCCCTTCTCCACC
>NW_006159594.1:2525245-2537648 GCF_000334495.1 Tupaia belangeri chinensis
CCAGCACTCAAACGGTGCAGTGAGAAATGTGGGATCTAGCCACGTTAAGCCCTGTACCACTTGCTGGTCCAGGAATTTGGTTTCTTAGCATGACTCAACATAGATATGTGCTTGGACATATAATGGATGCAAGCACACGTTCAGGAAACAATATCCTTATTACACGCCAGCTACTCTATATTTTCATTAGAGAGAGATACAAAAAAAAAAAAAAGAGGAAAGTAAGAAATCATTCCCAAGAGGGGGATAGCCATACCACAGTCCCTTCTCCACCATTCTCCTCTTTTGGGAATGCATGCATATGTGCCTGGTGTGTTTGTCAAGCTACCAGGTCCAGGACTCAAACTGTGCAGTGAGAAATGTGGGATCTAGCCACTTTAAGCCCTGTGCCACTTGCTGGCCCAAGAATTTGGTTTCTTAACATGACTCAACATAGATATGTGCTTGGACATATAATGGATGCAAGCACAAGTTCAGGAAACAATATCCTTATTACACGCAAGCTACTCTATATTTTCATTACTTTTCAATTTTTTTTTTTTTTAAAGAGATTTTGCCTTGGGGTGCATGTGTTCCCTAGGGAGAGACAGAGGCAGTGAGAAGGAAAGTGAGACATCACCTCTTGGGGGGATGGCCATGCTGCTATCCCTTCTCTCCTGGGATCTTGGGCATGTGCACACATGCACCCAACCTGTGTGTTTCAAGCCACGGAGTCCAAGACTCGAACCATGGTCACTCACGTGGGAGCACAGCAGTGTAACCACTACGCCATCTGCTGACACCTCCTTTTTAAATTTTATTCTGTATTATTTCATTAAAAGAATTCTGGTTGAGACCACTGGCTTGATTTCATAAGAAAGTAAGTCATTGACTGTTACCTTCTTCTTCCCTCCCCCCACCCCCAGAGGGTACATGAGCTTACTGGAGAGAGAGAGAGAGAAATAGAGGGGAAATGAGAAAGCACTCCCTCCCATGGGGAATGTTCACGCCACAATCCCTTCTATTTCTTCCTCCTTGAAGGAATTTGGGCACTCAGTACACACATGCCTGGCATGTTTTCAATCCACCAGACCCACGTCTGTGACTCAAACCAGGCAATCATTCATGTGGGATCCAGCTGCCTTAATCATGACACTGGCTGGCACTGTGATCCACATTTTGAAAAACTGTGGAAAATAAGGTTAGTTTAAATGAGGTCAGATTTTAGAACACCTTGGATACTTATGAATTTGAACTGTCTCCTATCGACTGTGGCAGGGCTGGGTGAGATTTCTTAAGAAAATTAAACAGAGGGACCAGCAGTTAGTTTAATGGCTATATCACTGGACCCCCATGTAGTCAACTGCAGTTTGAGTCCTGGACCCAGTGGCTTAAACTCACGCCGGGCGTGTGTGCATGCATGCCCAAGATCCTGAGAGGAGAAGGGAGGAGAAGGGATTGCGGCGTGACCATCCCCCCTGGGGGGTGATTTCTCGCTCTCTGTCTCTGTCTTTCTGGCAAGCGCACACACTCTATAGCAAAAACCTTTCCAAAAAAAAAAAAAAGAAAATTAAGCAAAATATAATCTTAGTTCAGTCACCCAGAAGAGCCATTCAGTTGTATCAGATCTGTTCTGCATCTCTAAGCTGTAGAATTCTCCCTCCTGGGATGGCAGTTCATTATCTTGACATTGCACGTCTTCTCAATCTTCCTTTAGAAGGGCAAAGGGCCCCAGCTCGAGAGTGTAAGCCAATTGATTTTGAAGTCCCTGAAACCTTCTTGAATCGCCTTCAGGACCTGAGTTCCTGCTTTCTGAAGGACATTGCTGGTAAGAGGAAGTAGGAGGAGAGTCCAGGATCTACTTTTCTGGAGGTGATGACTACCAATCAAGGCCCCTAGGTTAGGTTATGCCTCTTCTCTTCAAGCCTGGTCTGGTCAGATGTTGCAAAGCCCAATGTAGTGTTTGTGTTTGTAGTCCTCCCATACCTTGTACCTTGTTGCTTAAGGTTTGTTTTTGTTTAATTATTTCTTCCATGAGAGAGGGAAAGAGTACCCCTAGCAGAGTCTTTACCCGGTGATCCACTCCAGGCCTCAGCAGTCAGGATCATAGGCATGTGTGCATGCTTGGCATGAACAAAGGGACCTTGGGACGCAAAGCCAGGACCTTCACATGTGTCCTTAGCATCAAAAAACCTTGGGGTACTGCTGTGCTGCCATGGCTTGTTATTGCTTAAGGACTTTAAATGGCCCATCCCTATGTGTAAGGGAGGACTGGAATTAAAGCTGCCCTTCCACTCTAACTCCCAACCCATGAGACCACCGGGAAGCTGAGCAACAATGGAGAAGAGCAGCTGTGGCAATAGCTCCAGCGTCCCTGTGCATTTGTAGCCAAGTACCCAGAGTCTGGGTGGGTCACGGAACCTCGAGCTCTAAACTTGGATTAAGCCTGTTGCACCTGAGAGAAGTCAAAACAAGTCCTATCTGGAAGGAAAGCCATCTGGATTTGGAACAAGCTGTTTTTATTATTTCTTCTCTCTCCCTACAGTCTTTATCACTGATAAGATCTCTAGCTTCTGCCTTCAAGTGGCCTTACAGGTCTTACACCGCAGACTACCCCAGGTCTGTGCCCATCTCTGCAGTGATGTGATTGGCTACCTGAGTACTCGCGGTTCCTCAGCAGATGGCAGGTATGACTAAGGACCTCAGGGCTGGCTAAGGTTTGTGGGGCTGGGAGGTGACGTGGTACAACTGTTTTCGGAGGAGGCAGAATTAAGACTGCCTGATCCCTTTCTCCTTGTCCCCAGCCCCCTACTACTCTTCCTGCGGGATCAGACGAGTTCCAGGCTGCTGGAGCAGGTGATGTTAGTGTTGGAGCCCCTGAGGCTCCAGAGCCTTTTTGAGGATCACTTTCAGGGGCAGCTGCAGTCCCTGGCTGCACATCCCATCGCCAACTTCCCTCTGCAGCGTTTGCTGGATGCAGTCACTACCCCTGAGCTGGTGAGTTGGAAACCTGGGCCAAGTCTGTTCCTGCTAGCTCTTGTTCCTCGGGCCTTACTTTACTATTTGTGTGCTCGCCTCTCTGTATTCTGCTAGTGTGCTGGCCATAGCCCTTGGAAAGTTACTCCGTGGGGATTTTTCAGAACTTCAGGTGCAGGTGCCTTCCTTCCAGATAGGACTTGTTTTGACTTCTCTCAGGTGCAACAGGCTTAATCCAAGTTTGCAGCTCGAGGTTCCGTGGCCCGCCCAGACTCTGGGTACTTGGCTACAAATGCACAGGGACGCTGGAGCTGTTGCCACAGCTGCTCTCCTTTGCTGCTTAGCACCAAGGTGGGCTTCCCTGTGGTCTCCTGGGTTGGGAGTTTGAGTGGAAGGGCAGGTTTTATTCCAGTCTCCCTTACCCCTAGTCCTCCTTTACACATAGGGATGGGCCATTTAAAGTCCCCTGCCTATGTGAAGTGGCTCTAAGACTGCTGCATTGTTCTGGCCTTATCCAGACAAATCAAGATCCTGACATCGGCTGTGTTTTTATGTTTTATCTAGCACTTTTAATTCTCAGCAGTAAGATTTCTCAGAAACTTAGCCCACCATTGCCAGAATGTCACAGATTCTTTACCCCATGTTTTCCCTCAGCTGTCCCCCGTGTTTGAGGAGCTGAGCCCTACCCTGGAAGCTGTACTGGCTCAGGGCCACCCAGGGGTAGTTGTTGCCCTGGTGGGGGCCTGTCGCAGAGTTGGGGCCCACCAAGCCCAGGTCCTGCAGCTGTTGTTGGAGGTAAGTGGGTGTTACTTGCCTCAGGTGCAACAGGCTTAATCCAAGTTTGCAGCTCGAGGTTCCGTGGCCCGCCCAGACTCTGGGTACTTGGCTACAAATGCACAGGGACGCTGGAGCTGTTGCCACAGCTGCTCTCCTTTGCTGCTTAGCACCAAGGTGGGCTTCCCTGTGGTCTCCTGGGTTGGGAGTTTGAGTGGAAGGGCAGGTTTTATTCCAGTCTCCCTTACCCCTAGTCCTCCTTTACACATAGGGATGGGCCATTTAAAGTCCCCTGCCTATGTGAAGTGGCTCTAAGACTGCTGCATTGTTCTGGCCTTATCCAGACAAATCAAGATCCTGACATCGGCTGTGTTTTTATGTTTTATCTAGCACTTTTAATTCTCAGCAGTAAGATTTCTCAGAAACTTAGCCCACCATTGCCAGAATGTCACAGATTCTTTACCCCATGTTTTCCCTCAGCTGTCCCCCGTGTTTGAGGAGCTGAGCCCTACCCTGGAAGCTGTACTGGCTCAGGGCCACCCAGGGGTAGTTGTTGCCCTGGTGGGGGCCTGTCGCAGAGTTGGGGCCCACCAAGCCCAGGTCCTGCAGCTGTTGTTGGAGGTAAGTGGGTGTTACTTGCAACTATTTGTGCCTTCAGTCCAAGTTCTCCCTGTTAGGACTTATCTAATCTCCAGTCGCTGTGCCTCTGGACCCAAGGGATCTACTGCCCCGGAAGTCTACAGATACAGGGGAGAATGAGGCCAAAAGCCACCTGACTCTCCCGGGAGGAAAACTGTCTCCCAGAGCTACGAGAACAGTTTACTTAAGGACAGTGTTTGCTTACCCCTTGTCCTGTGTGTGGAAGCTGCAGATGTAGCAGGAGATAAGAGTCTGCCTTCATGGAGGCTGCCTTTTTGTGGAGTTAGACCTTCTCCCCTTTCCTGAGCACTTTCCCTGTCCGGAAAGTCAAGGGTAGGGATGGGGCAGTTCTTGGATCCATTGAGTTTTGTCCTCCCCTCTAGGCATTCCACTGCGCAGAGCCCTCATCCCGGCAAGTGGCTTGCGTGCCTCTCTTTGCTACTTTGATGGCTTATGAAGTGTACTATGGCCTGATGGAGGAGGAGGGGACGGTTCCTGCGGAGCACCAGGTGAGGAAGGGCGGGGCTGAGCCAGTGGCTAATTGGGTCCAGGCCTCCTGGGGCTGCGTTACCTCCTCACCCTGAGGTAGAGGGGTGAGACCTCCGACTTCCTCCAGTGGAAGTGGAGCATCCCAGGGACGGGTTCATCTGCCTGGTTTGGTGACTACCTCCTAACTTTCCGTCTCTGCCCCCAGGAGGAAATGGCCGCAGCGAGGGCTCTGGAGGAAGTAACAGTCCTTGGGTCTCTCCTGCTCCAGCATCTACTGCACTTCTCTGCCCCCAGTCTCGTACTTCGAAGTCTGGCTGCGTTGACAGGACCTCAGCTTGTGGCTCTGGCCCAGAGCCCTGCTGGCTCCCATGTGCTCGATGCCATCCTCACCAGTCCCTCTGTGACACGCAAGCAGCGCCGCCGCGTGCTGCAGAGTTTAAAGGTTAGACTTCTGACCTCTGCCCTGATTCTGCACCATCATTCATTTAGAGACTATGAGCTCTCCAAGCCTGTACCTTGAGAGTCAAAGAGGATATGCAGTTCCTCGACTGTTTGAACTTGGACTCTAAATTTGAACTTGGCCTCTAAATTCTCCAGAACCTCCATTCCCTTTACCGCTCCTTCCAAACACATTTCTGTGGACTTGCCTAGAGGGACTCACCTCTTTGTCTCAATGCAGGGGCATTATGTGGCTCTGGCCTGTAGTCGCCATGGCAGCCGTGTGCTAGACGCTATCTGGAATGGAGCAGCCTTGGGGGCCCGGAAGGAAATTGCTGCTGAACTGGGTGAGTCCCATCACTTCTCTTTGATGTTTCCAGATTTTTCTTTCTCTTATTCCAGATAGCTAGGGGACTGGGGAATGGACTTAAATTCAGCAGAGAGTTCAGTTTCAAAGGGTGGTCTTGATCCTGGTTCATAGCAGTTTGCTCTCCCCTTCCCTTGCTGTCTGAGTATACAGTCCTCTGCTCCTCCCCTCCTCCTGGCTTCTCTTCATTGGAGATTAAGGTGTGCACTGTCTATCCCAGGGGCAGGCCCAGGGTATGGGAAAAGGAGGGGCCTTCACCCCAACTAAAGTCTGTCTTGGAATGTGGATGGCACTAAACATGAGTGGTTCCTTTTGCAGGGGAGCGGAACCAGGAGCTGATAAGAGACCCTTTTGGCCACCATGTGGCTCGAAACATAGCCCTGACAACCTTCCTGAAGCGGCGAGAGGCTTGGGAACAGCAGCAGGGTGTGGTGGCCAAGCGGAAGCGGGCACTGAACTCAATACTTGAAGACTGAGGCCTTTGGGTCTGGGACGGGGTGTTATGGGGAGGGTGAAAGGGTGTATCTATCCCATCTCTTTCCTTCTTTAATTGGGGTCAACAATCTTATTGGTAAACTTTTTTATATTTTTATTGGAAATGTTCGTGGGGGGTTTTTTTGAGGGGAGGATATGGAAAAGCAGAGATCTCAAGGTAAAGTCAGAGGGGGTGTCATCAGCGTGCTGGGGAGCTTCCCTGAGGGCAGGAGGATCAGTAAAGGATATCTACATGTAGCAGGGTCACGTGAGATCCAAAGGCCTGGGGACAGACTTGTGGCCTTTCAGGGGAAATGGGAGGCTGGAATGTGGGAATAGAACAGCATCCTTCAGGAAAAGGGTATAGGCAGGGGGCGTAAGGCTCGATGCTGTAAGGCTTAGGTCTGTTGTGATGGGTCAGATGAGAGTAAAGAAAATCGGGTAAGTTGTCTAGCCTGCCTTGTCTGCAGGTCCCCAAATCTGAAGCTGTCACAGTCCTCATAGTGTGTCTCTTGGAATGTGTTCAGGGCAGAAACTCAGAGCTCCTTCTCAGTAGGCATGGAGGCGACCCTGGCGATGCTGCCACTGCTCAGCACCCTCCAGTACATGGCGGAGGGTGGAGGAGATTCCCAGCAGTATGTGGCCCAGGCCTTGCAGCAGCTTGGAGGTCCAACGCAGGAACTCCCTGAAGGGCAGAGACAAGGAAATGGGTAACTAAAGGGACCTGGAAGGAGGATGTGGAGCTGGGGCCTGGGGACTTTCCACAGAGTGGAGCTAACGGGTAGGTGTGTGCAGCAGGAGGAATTATGGGGATTGTCTTACTGTAGGGGATGGGGAAGAACTGTAAATCGATCTCTGACCTGAGTACTTTTTTGGGGCCAAGTCCTTGAAAGTCACAACTCATGGAATAGAGCCCGTAGAATGTGGCTTTGACGTTCAGGCTGCCAAAGAGGTCCCGAGGGTTTTGCTTGTATACATCGAAGGTGATGCGGGCGATGTCCTTGCTGTGCTTAGGCTTCTCTCGGCCCAGGCCATATGATAGCACTCCACTCTGTAGAGCATCCTCGTCAGTGCAAGGACTCTCACACTCTGTCACTCGCCACTAATTCCCATCAGCACTAGGTTAGATCTGCTGGCACCTGGATGTGATGTCATTGACAACTCCACAACACTCCCAGCACCTCTGCCTCAAGACCAAGGTTAGGCTAGAACAGCTCAGAGCTATAACACATCAGTGGCCTACGCAGCCCCAGGGTGAACCTCTTACCCTTGTGGGGCTCCAGCTCTGCCCAGACTCTAGCACCATCAAGCATGTGTCATCTTCCAGCAGCTGGAAGAAGTCCTCACTGTCCACGGTAGTCCCATCCTCCTCCAGCACCAGTGTAAGGTCTTCACTCAGCAGCAGGGTCTTCTCTGCCTGCCCAGTGGCAGGAAGCAGGAGGGAGGGACAGATCTCATCCCATGCCCTCCCCTCTAGCTACCCAACATCCATGGTTGACCCCAGACATTAGCTGACGTACCAATTCTACTTCCTGGCACTTTGCTATTCCTTCTGGAGGCTGCAGCTCTGTTCCTTTAGTTGCTGGGGAACCCTCAGTAGTTGCTGGGGAACCTCATTAGTGGCTGACTTTTTCTTTTATTTGCTCCTACCATGTCATATCCCCCTGCTCCCCTCCAAGCCACTCATACTGGTTGGAATTGAAAGGCTAGCCAGGTTCTCTTGAAGTCCATCCTCATTCTTACCTACAATATCCTAACAATATGTGACCCACAGTTCTCCAAAACTTTTCCATCTCACCGATTAACCTTTTTCAGCCCTCACTAGGTGCCAGGTATCTTTGAGCACTTTCCACATGTTATCTCTCTCAAAAACCCTGTGGGTTGGTATATCCCCTTTTTATATATGAAGAAGCTGAGATCTTCCTAGGTTGAATAACTTCTCAAGGTTTGACAGCTAGAAGTGACAGAGTCAGGATTCAAACTTGATTTGTGACACAAACCTCCATTCCATATCGACTTCTGAATTCCATCCTTCCACCCTCCCTACCTGCTGCTTCCCCTACTCCCAAAGAAAACCCTTCTACTTGGAAATAAATGAATTGGCCCAAGTGCAGCAGCATTGGGCTTGCCCCCGTGCTCTTAACTCTCAGATGGAGGGGCAGATGTGTGACCTCAGCCCTTTCTGCCCCATCATCCCACGTTGTCACTGTTTTTGTGCCCTTTGGCTGCCCCTGTTGTAGGAGTCCAGGAACTTGGCTCACTTACCTTGTCTAGCAGCTCCTGGCGGGTGGCAGCTGTCAGACCTTTCCGGATGGTCCGCTTGTGATCGCAGACACGAAAAGGTCGCTGGGGAGGTGGAGCTGAGGTCCAGACCTTACGGCTAAGGTCGGAACTCATGTTGGATACTGACCTAGTAGTTGGGAAGAGAAGTCAACAAGGGGCCAGGAGGGGCTTGGTGAGTGCGGTAAGGTTGGTGGGGGTGGAGTAGCCGGAGGGTTAGGGAGAAAGGAATCTAGATTTGCAGGTTAGAGTAGCCAAGGGAGACTGGAGTGGGGGGGCAGGGGTGAATGCGTCTCCTAGGGGCCTAGTGGGGTTTTGTCACCCTGCCTGTAACCCCGTATCCCTATACTGGAGGGTGTAAAGGGGGTAGAGATCACCTGAGCAGGCCGCTGGGGTTCAGGGCTGAGAGGTACTCCATGGTGGAAGGAGTCGGAGAGTCACCGCTCCAGTGACTCTGGGCTGGATGATATGATTTTTCTCCCGTGCTGAACTCTGAAGTGGTGTTTTCAGTTAAAAATGCCGCAATTCAGCACTGGTGAGGTGGAGGATGAGTCAGGCGCAGACTCTGGCCCCCAGCCTGGCCAGTAAGGACAAAGTCCAGAGAGGGGAGGGGCCTAGATGGGGTCTGGGAGGAAGGCTCGCCCAGTAAAATCCATGGAAGCTGTGTGTGTGTGCGTGTGTGTGTGTGAATGTGAATGTCTGGGGAGGACATGTGTTGTGAAGGTAAACAGGACCTATGTAAAAGGGTGTAATGTGTTCCTTGGTGGTTTTTATTTCTTCGAAGGATATTTCTAGGGACAGTATGTGCTGCCACCTACTGGAAAAGTCATAAATTGCACCATTAGGAAAAGAGGCAGGGCTGGGATGTGGGTGGGGATGGACTCAGCTGGGAGGCAAGGCAGGACTGGGAGAAAAGGGGTGGTGAGACACTGAAGATGAGGTGTTGGGTAAGGAAAGGAGGCTTCTGATCTGGGGATCCATGGTTTACAGGGGCCTGCCCTTGGTTTCCTGCTTACCTGTGACTTCCTTCTTGGTTGAGGAAAAGACTAGATTAACATTTCTCTGCTATAGGGCAGTGTGCTCACTGGGGAGACAGACAGAAAGTGAGAAACCACCCCCCCAGGGGGGGTGGCCATGCCACAATCCCTTCTCCTCCATTTCCCTCTTGGGATTTGGAGCACGCATGCACACACATCCAGCATGAGTTTCAAGCCACAAGGTCTAGGACGGAGCTGTGGTTGACTATGTGGGAGTGGCTACATCCAGTGATGTAACCATTACGCCATCTGCTGGTCCTTTTCTCTGTCTTTATTCTCCAGAACTGCCTGCTTCAGCTACTCTTTCACCTTTCTCCTTTTGCCCAGGGATGGCTATGAAGGGTGAATGCAGTACAGAGTGCTTGCTGATGGCATCAACTTTAGCCTTTTTTTCCCCCCCATAATTTTGCCAGTGGGTGTGTGCACTCAACAGGAGAGTGACAGAAAGAAAGTGAGAAAGCACCTACCTCACCCAATGGGGCATGGTCATGCAGTCTCTCCTCTATCTCTCCCTTTCTTTGGGATCGTCATGAAGTCCCTGAGTTCCTCTCATATTCCGTGTCCTGCCTGAGAAAGAGTGCCTTGGCCCCTCACTGTGTGTATGACCTGGCTAGTAGCAACCCTCCTGCAGGCTGGAGCCCACGCTGGCGCTTCAAACATTCCCAGGCAGTGATAAAGGTATGAAGGTGGTTGCCCAAAACACTGAGCGAAACATGCCCTGGCCCTGAGCCAGACTCCTTAAATGTCAGTTGAACTCCATACCCTGACCTTGTGTAGTGGACACACCTACATAGGGTGTCTTTCTCTCACTGTCTGTTACGACACTGCAGCCCACTCTATAAGTAAGCCCCCCTCATAATGCTTCAGACTGACCTCCCTGGCATGCAGTCTCCTTTTGGTTGGAGTCCCAACCAGCCCCATCTTGGATGGTTTGGAGCACTCCCTTGTGGGAACTCCCTACTTTTGGAGCAGCTCTAGCCAAGGGTTCGGCCAAGATGGAACAAGCCTTGTTGGAGGCTGTGGCAGCTCACTCGGCCCCTCGACAAGAACAAGCTGCAGGTATAAGGGTGCCCATGCAACTGGAGCAGCCCTCAAACAAGGGGGAATGCCCAGTCTTCTGTGCCAGGCATTCTGTACATTCTCTAAGGTGCCCAGTGCCTACTGAAGGGACTCAGGAACACATCCTGGTTTCTCTCTCTCTTTTTAAAATTTGCCAAAAGGCATGTGTGTTCCCTAGAAAGAGAAAGAGGAAAAGTGAAAAAGCATCCCCATGGGGGATGGCCATGCTGCAATCCCCTCTCCTCCATTTCTCCTTTTGGGATTTTGGGCATGCACACACACGCCAGGTGTGTTTTACAAGCCACTGGGTCTGGAACTTGAACCACGCAGTCAGCCATGTGGGATCCAGCTGGCCTAACCACCATACCACTGACTGGCCCAGTTTTCCTTTCTTATCTTACTCTGTTCCCACTCCAACTTCCTGAGCTGACCTCCCAAATGCAGAATTGCCTGTTCCTATGCCCGTAACTCCGGCTCTGCTTTGGAGGAACTCAGACTAAGACAGTGCTCCTGGTGTCTTGGTTCCCAAGATACCCCTGGCTCTGGCTGTTGACCAGGCAAAGGCCTTTCTTTTCCCTTCCCTCAGCTCTATTGATCTGCCAAGTCCCCTTCAAATACCGCCATTTCCAAGTTTCGCCTGACCTCTCCAAGAAGAGGGCTTCTTCTTGGTATGTCTCTACCCTTTCCTTTCTTCTTGTATCTTTCTGCAGCAGGTAGTGGTCTCTTTGTGATGTATGGCTTCCCAACCAGGTGAGGTGCCCCTTACACCTCCAGGCATCCCTGTGCCCATCGGAATCTAGCACCATGCCTTTGGCTGAAAAGCCGTCATTGACAGCCCGGTGAGAGCTTTGAGGGTGAAGAGACTGAGGCAGAGGCCAAAGCAAGAGGGGAGGGCAGGTTAGGAGCTGAGGCAAACTGGTCTCAGCAGGACTAGGAAGCTCTGAAAAGACAAAGAGCTGCTGGTGAACATGAATTCAGGCCACCTTGTCTGCTGAGTGTGTGTGGGGGGAGCAGACCTAAGTGCAGGGAGGGTGGGCGCAGAGGTGGAGGAGGGATAGAGCAGAAGGACTACCACAGTCAGGATTCAGCAGATACCCCTACTCTCTTCCATGCTAACCTTATCTGCACCCTCAGCTTATCCTGTTTCCTGGGGAGGCGGGTTCTCACATGCCTGGACAACTTGTTAGTGATGGGAATAGAGTGAGGGAGGGGCCCCAGTGCAGGCCCAGGATAAGCCCCATCTTGTCCCTCCCCATTCTTGCCTCATCCGCTGCAAATGTGACAGGCACAGAACTGGAGTAGGCATCTCTCCCACTGCTGCTCCACCTCTCAGCTCCCAGGTCCCTCGCAGGCCTCCCCAGGCCTGCTCTCTCCCAGCTGGGTGAGTAGATGTGCCCATGCCCCTTTACTCCCCAACACCCACCTTGGCCCTGAGGGACAAGAAATGGGGCTGGATAAAGAAATAGGGGACCAGGCTAGACGGGTGGAGGTAGAGACAGTGACAGCCTGGGTGAGAACTGGGAGCCTAGGTACCATTGGGCTCTGGGGAAGAGCCAGGAGTAGCTGTTGGGGTTGTCCGGAGTGTTTGTGTGGGGGGTCCTTCCCGGCAGGCAGAAGAGAGGCAGGCTGCAGGGAAGTGGGACGGGAGGCACAGTCCCTTCTTCCCTGGCATCAGAGAGACTGCGAATTTTTGCCCCATCCCCGAATGCCCCTGCAGGCGCAGAAGGATGTTGGCCTGCTTCAGCCCACCAGGAAATGAGACGCTGCTGAGCTCCAAGGCCTCACGGGCCACAGGCTCGGCGTTCCTGCTGCTGGCAGCGCTGCTGGGGCTGCCGGGAAACTGCTTCGTCGTGTGGAGCGTGGCGGGCTGGCGGCCGGCCCGGGGGCGGCC
>NW_006159594.1:2537731-2538104 GCF_000334495.1 Tupaia belangeri chinensis
TCCGGATGGGAAACGCCTGGCCGCTGGGCCAGGCGGGCTGCAAGGCGGTGTACTACGTGTGCGCGCTCAGCATGTACGCCAGCGTGCTGCTCACCGGCCTGCTCAGCCTGCAGCGCTGCCTCGCCGTCACCCGCCCCTTCCTCGCGCCCCGGCTGCGCAGCCCGGCCCTGGCCCGCCGCCTGCTGCTGGCGGGCTGGCTGGCCGCCCTGCTGCTGGCCGTCCCGGCCGGCGTCTACCGCCACCTGGGGGAGGACGGCGTGTGCCAGTTGTGCCACCCGTCGTCGGCACACGCCGCCGCCCACCTGAGCCTGGAGACGCTGACCGCCTTCGTGATTCCTTTTGGGCTGGTGCTCGGCTGCTACAGCGTGGCGCT
>NW_006159594.1:2538126-2543848 GCF_000334495.1 Tupaia belangeri chinensis
CTGCGCGGGTCGCGTGGGGGCCGGCTGGTGAGCGCTATCGTGCTCGCCTTCGGCCTGCTCTGGGCGCCCTACCACGCGGTCAACCTCCTGCAGGCGGTCGCCGCGCTGGCCCCTCGGAAAGGGGCCTTGGCGAGGCTGGGTGGGGCGGGCCAGGCGGCGCGGGCAGGAACCACCGCCTTGGCCTTCTTCAGCTCCAGCGTCAACCCAGTGCTCTACGTCTTCACCGCCGGAGATCTGCTGCCTCGGGCGGGTCCGCGTTTCCTCACGCGGCTCTTTGAGGGCTCGGGGGAGGCCCGAGGAGGAAGCCGCTCTAGGGAGGGAACCATGGAGCTCCGGACTACCCTTCACCTGAAAGTGGTAGGGGAGGGCCAGGGCAACGGAGACCCCGGGGGCGGGATGGAGAAAGACAATCAGAAACGGAACCCTTGACATCAACCCTACAACTAGGCCTGCTCATCCCTCCCAGAACTCACTGTCCTGGAGCATTTGGGGACCCTTCCCTGATACAATTTGGATCTGACTGGGCAGGATTATTATAAACCTGGGGCAGGCTCAGATTCTCCCAAACCGAGGGATGGTGAGTGAGGGCAGTGGTGGTCCGTTTTAAGGACTGTCCCCATGTGCAGGCACTGCCTACTTGTCAATAGTTATTAATTTGAAACACACTGGGAAGTCATTAGAAGGGGACTGGAGTGTATGCCCACAGCTCGCCTGAGTTGTACTCAAGCCACCCCATTCCCTGCAGGGTCAGGCCCAGGCTGGGCAATACCAACCTTTGGTGGCTTCTTGATCTGCCCTCCCCAGCCCAGGTGACCCGATTCTTCAAGGCCAACCCACAGAACACACTGGAAATATAGAGGAAAGGGAAAGAAAGGTGTACGAGCTTGGATGAGGGGTGGGGAAGGGGTCCATTCTCTGAGGTCTGTTAGAGCTATCTGGAGGAAGAAACTGGCTCTGGAAGGGGACAGTGAATCTGTGGGGTTTGAAAAGAAAGTCTTCCCGTCTGTGTTGTGATTTTGCAGTGGGAGAGAGGCATGCAAGGAGGGACGGTGTGGGGGCCCTGGGAATCTGAGACTTCCTTTGCTCCCTGACCGTCTGGCCCTTCCCCTAAAGGCCACCTGAGCCCAGCAATTGCTCAACCCGGGTGCATTTTTGGCTTTGGGCATGAGGGGCTATGAAGAATAACAGGCATATTTGGAGGACAGGAAGAGTGTTTCAGAGCAGTGCCACCTCTCCTTTCCTTTTCCTTTCTGCCAAGTCTTGACTGCCCCCAAGACGGACTTTTCCCATTTTAGCATTGGAAAGTCACGTGTCCCAGCCCGTCAGTGCCCCAGCAAACTGAGATGGCTGGTCACCTGAGTAGCAACTGTGACCATCACCCCAAGTTCAATGCTTTAGTGACTGTTGGCACCTTGTAAACAGAGGGCAGGAGAGATCACCGGAAGTCTAGTCCCCAGGGTCATGCCACAGCCACCAAAACGGGTTGGGGGAGCTCTGAACTAGGGCAGCAGGGAGTGTTCTGGGTAGGGGAAGAGCCCATGGAGGAAGGAGGTGGGGAGAGGGGGCAAAGACAGCCCAATTTTTGTCTGCAGCCCTCTTGTCGATTGACGCCGGAGCTCTGACCTAGAAGCTTCTATCCCCAAACAGACACAGGAGCTTCTGGTCTGGTGCCCTGGGGGCAGAGGTTCCCTGACTTCCTGTTACATATTCCTCATCCCACATGCCCTATGTGGTCAGAAAGCCCTTCCTCAACTCTACTTATGTTTGTGCTGCGGTTTCAGCCCATTTCTTTTCATCATATCCTGTGCCTGACAGCTAATGGGTCAACTCTGCCCTGGCTTTTCTCAAAACGGATCAAGTGGGGACACTAGAAATGGGGAAGGAACCCAGTGATCACCGTCGTACCCTGCATCTTCCCTAAGAAGCAACAGAGTTGAAAGGGAAGCAGGAAGGCTCATGGTCAGATTGAAGAAAGGACTTTTTGGTCCTTGGCTTCTGTGAGACTTCAAGGAGAGGAGATGTTCGTGGTCCAGGGACCTCATCTCTTTCCACATTGCCGGTTTTCCCTCTTGGCAGAGTGGGCATGACATATCATGGCCCCTACCCCGCCACTCACGCCCAGCCCAGCTCAGCCTCTGCTTTCCCTGTGTGTCTAAGGTGGACGTGGGCAGCAGGCTGTGGGAACGTAGGCCATGCCTGTCTCCTTGCCCAGCATCCAGATCTTGAACCTAAGCTTGGCAGGGTAACCACATGGGCAAGCACAGACAAGTGGTGAGGGAAGGGGAAGACATTGGCATTCTGTGTAATTCCAAGGAGACCTGGACTTCGGCTTCGACCCAAGAGAAAGGAGAATCGGTTGACTTGGAATGAAACTAATTCCTTCGAGTGAGGGGAGGGGTGAAGGGGTGAGTGCTGAAAGACGGCCTTTTCCTGCAACCTGCATCATGGCTTGGACCAAAGCCAAAGGCAGTGCTGTGCTCTTCGGCATTTACTGACATGCCTCCTTTACAGCATGATGTCATCTAATCCCAACCAAGAACCTATTCATGGCTCCAACCTACTCTTCCTATTAATCTAAAAATCTACATTTATCATAAATAAAGATACCAGCATCCTACCCTCTCAGTCAGAACCCATTTCCTCTCCCCTGCTTCCTTCCCTCCTTCTATGTGATACAATTCGTTACTTTAAGTCTCTAGTCTAGACCTGCATCTTGAGGCTACGCCCTGGCCTACTCACTGCCGGCACCCCTCTTTCCTCTCTCACCACCCCCTCCAGGGCTCTTCTCTTCTAGCCCCACCCCTGATGAGCCCTCCTCCCTGCTGGCTGCCCTAGAACTATCCCTCCTCCAGTGAAGGGAGGCGTAGGGGTTTCAGCCCCACCCTCAGGAAGATGCATCTTCCCCCTCCCCTGCTCTGTGGTACTTCCTCTCTGGCCAACTTAGCTGACAGCACCCAGACCTGGGGCCAGACCCCTGGCACTGGGGCAGATCCAGGGATAGGCTACACCACCCTGCCCTGACCTTGGGATTGGCACCAGCTACCAGCCAGCACCTGGAAAAGCCTGTAAGTATCTTGGGAGTTGGGATGGGAGGGGTGCTGGTGGAGATGAAGGTGCAAAGGAATCTCCAAAGTCTCCAAGGATTTTTATTTCCCTCGAGAGTTCATTTATAGAAACAACAGTGTGTGCTGACTCCACAGCCAGCCCTTGAGGGTGGCAGGGGCTGGCAGGTCCTGCTCTGGGTCCCTGCAGCCCAGGTAGCAGGAGATGGGCCCAGCTCCCAGAACCCCAGTGCAAAAGGACTTAGGAAAACTTGTCCTTGTCACCTGTCAGGAATTCCTCCCTAACCTTCTTCTTCCAGGTGGGTTCTAGGTATCTCTGAGAGAGTGGGCAGGTGACTAGAGGCAGTCAATGGGACTGAGGGGCTAAGGGGCTGGCAGGGGACAGGGGAGCTAGACTTTCCAGGGGTGTAGCATTGGTGTGGAAAATCTCCTAGTTTGGTTCTGGGGTTCAGAGACTCCGAAGGCAAGAAGGCTGAGGAGGTCTGGAAATGTCACTGCTGCTGTCGCTGTACATTTTGCAACTGGGTCTGTGGGCAGGAAGGGGCCCCGTGGCCCAGTTAGGAAATCATAGTCTTTCTACTTGACCAGATTCCCTTCAGACAGGTCAGTCAGCCGTGATGGGAACAGTGTATTTCAAAAGTGGCTCTGAGGCTATTGTCCTTGGAGACAGATCACAGTACTCACACTGGGTGTGTCCAGGGTGTCCAGAGCCCTATGGCCCCTACCCTTATGTGGTGTCCACCCTCACCCTCCAGGTTTTCAGGATGACCACCAACACTACCTCTGCTGCCTCGCCCTCCATGGCAGGTGCCAAGTTCATCCGCCCCCTGGCTATTATCCTACTCTCAGTGGCACTGGCCGTGGGGCTTCCGGGCAACGGCTTTGTGGTGTGGAGCATCCTGAGGAGGATGCAGAAGCGCTCAGTCACTGCCCTGATGGTGCTGAACTTGGCAGTGGCGGACTTAGCGGTACTGCTCACCGCGCCCTTTTTCCTTCACCTCCTGACCCAAGGCACCTGGAGTTTCGGACTGGGTGGCTGCCTCCTGTGTCACTATGTGTGCGGAGTCAGCATGTACGCCAGCATCTTGCTTATCACGGCCATGAGTCTGGACCGCTCTCTGGCTGTGGCTCGCCCCTTCCTATCCCAGAAGCTGCGCACCAAGGCTGTCGCTGGGCGAATGCTGGCAGGTATCTGGGTGGCGTCCTTTCTCCTGGCCACTCCTGTCCTCGTGTACCGCACGGTGAGCCGGAATCAAAACAGGAACAACTGCATATTGAAGTACCCCACCTATCGCCACGAGGCCTTCCACCTGTTCTTCGAGGCTTTCACGGGCTTCCTGCTGCCCTTCCTGGCGGTCGTGGCCAGTTACTCTGACATCGGGCGCAGGCTGCAGTCCCGGCGCTTCCGCCGCAGCCGCCGGACCGGGCGCCCGGCGGCGCTCATCCTCCGGGTGAACCGGGCCGAGGCGGGCCGCGCGCTGGCGGGCCTGTCCGCCAAGTCCGGGCCTACCGGCATGCGGCTGGTCCTGGCGCGCAAAGTGCTCATCGCGCTCGCCTTCCTGAGCAGCAGCGTGAACCCCGTGCTGTACGCGTGCGCGGGGGGCGGCCTGCTGCGCTCGGCCGGAGTGGGCTTC
This sequence comes from Tupaia belangeri chinensis, assembly GCF_000334495.1. Lineage (NCBI taxonomy): Eukaryota > Metazoa > Chordata > Mammalia > Scandentia > Tupaiidae > Tupaia > Tupaia belangeri. Next base: position 2,542,823 of record NW_006159594.1, read on the forward strand.
GTCGCCAAACTGCTGGAGGGCACGGGCTCTGAGGCATCCAGCGCCCGCCGCGGGGGCACCTTGAACCAGACGGTGAAGGGCGCCCCAGCCGCTTTGGAACCTGGGCCGGCTGAGAGCCTCACTGCCTCCCCTAATGCTCCAGAGGGAGGCGAACTGAACTAGGCTTGGTGGAAGGACCTTCTCTTTCTTCCCGGAGGAGTGTCCTCGCTGGCCTGACCCAATTCTGTACCCTGAGGGGGAGAATGGGTGTGTGGGGGGGCGCGTGGGTGAGCGAAAGCGAGAAGGGTGGGGCGAGTGAGGACAGAGGGAGAGAACTCCAGCCTGGCTCCTGACGCAGCTTCACAATTAAAAGTGAAGTCTGGAATCCAGTCAACTCTGGTATATTGGGGGGATTGGAGTGAGGTCGGTGGCCTGATGGGGTCCCTCTCAATAGCTGAGAGTCATATCCTTTAGTTCCCAATGGTTTACAATTTTGGAAGGGACAAAGACATAGACCACCCGCAGCTGGCCTGTGATTCCGAGGTAGGTGGTCTGCAGATCCTACCAAGAAAACAGTCTGCAGACTCCTGGAGGAGCTTGTAGGAGGAAGCCCTCCCAGGTGGGCTGATCACTCCAGATTCCAGTGACTCAGAGGGACTTTCTCAGAAAAAGCACTGCTGCGAAGCATTTTCCCCAAAGCCTTTGATAAGTCTACTTTTCACTTGATTCCCGCTTCCTGCCAGCAATCTTCATCCCCTCAGCAGCAGATGTACTAGGGTGCTGGGGAATTCCTTCCATCTCCCAAGGAGACCTCACTGGAGAACCGAGTCTTCAGATCTTATCCCCTAGAATTCTTTTTTTTTTCTTTAAAGAATTATTTTTTTTATTATCATCATAATCTTATTTATATTACATTGGATTACATATAACTTTACAGTGTATTACATTGCTTTTTCAAAAGAGAATGCCATGCATGACAGTCAGTACAAAGACATTAATCTCCCCACTTCAACATTCAATATCTTTTCTGTTTTCCCCAATCATTAT
>NW_006159594.1:2543974-2546849 GCF_000334495.1 Tupaia belangeri chinensis
TCGAGCCTTTCACGGGCTTCCTGCTGCCCTTCCTGGCGGTCGTGGCCAGTTACTCTGACATCGGGCGCAGGCTGCAGTCCCGGCGCTTCCGCCGCAGCCGCCGCACCGGCCGCCTGGTGGCGCTCATCATCCTGGCCTTCGCCGCCTTCTGGCTGCCCTACCACGTGGTGAACCTGGCCGAGGCGGGCCGCGCGCTGGCGGGCCTGTCCGCCAAGTCCGGGCCTACCGGCATGCGGCTGGTCCTGGCGCGCAAAGTGCTCATCGCGCTCGCCTTCCTGAGCAGCAGCGTGAACCCCGTACTGTACGCGTGCGCGGGGGGCGGCCTGCTGCGCTCGGCCGGAGTGGGCTTCGTCGCCAAACTGCTGGAGGGCACGGGCTCTGAGGCATCCAGCGCCCGCCGCGGGGGCACCTTGAACCAGACGGTGAAGGGCGCCCCAGCCGCTTTGGAACCTGGGCCGGCTGAGAGCCTCACTGCCTCCCCTAATGCTCCAGAGGGAGGCGAACTGAACTAGGCTTGGTGGAAGGACCTTCTCTTTCTTCCCGGAGGAGTGTCCTCGCTGGCCTGACCCAATTCTGTACCCTGAGGGGGAGAATGGGTGTGTGTGGGGGGGCGGAGGTGAGCGAAAGCGAGAAGGGTGGGGCGAGTGAGGACAGAGGGAGAGAACTCCAGCCTGGCTCCTGACGCAGCTTCACAATTAAAAGTGAAGTCTGGAATCCAGTCAACTCTGGTATATTGGGGGGATTGGAGTGAGGTCGGTGGCCTGATGGGGTCCCTCTCAATAGCTGAGAGTCATATCCTTTAGTTCCCAATGGTTTACAATTTTGGAAGGGACAAAGACATAGACCACCCGCAGCTGGCCTGTGATTCCGAGGTAGGTGGTCTGCAGATCCTACCAAGAAAACAGTCTGCAGACTCCTGGAGGAGCTTGTAGGAGGAAGCCCTCCCAGGTGGGCTGATCACTCCAGATTCCAGTGACTCAGAGGGACTTTCTCAGAAAAAGCACTGCTGCGAAGCATTTTCCCCAAAGCCTTTGATAAGTCTACTTTTCACTTGATTCCCGCTTCCTGCCAGCAATCTTCATCCCCTCAGCAGCAGATGTACTAGGGTGCTGGGGAATTCCTTCCATCTCCCAAGGAGACCTCACTGGAGAACCGAGTCTTCAGATCTTATCCCCTAGAATTCTTTTTTTTTCTTTAAAGAATTATTTTTTTTATTATCATCATAATCTTATTTATATTACATTGGATTACATATAACTTTACAGTGTATTACATTGCTTTTTCAAAAGAGAATGCCATGCATGACAGTCAGTACAAAGACATTAATCTCCCTGCTTTAACATTCAATATCTTTTCTGTTTTCCCCAATCATTATTATTATTATTCTAATTATTTTTTAAAAATTATCCCCTAGAATTCTGTAGGTCAGCTTCTGCCAGCCCCTACTGCATACCCTGGCACAGGGCCAGGCTGAGTTCTCAGTGGCCATGGTTACCCTAGGAAACAAAGATTCCCAAAAGCCAGAGGGATGTGCCATTATTCCCCAGGGCTGCCTGTTGTCTTAGAGGACCTTTGCTCAGTTCTGTTCTGGCATTTTAGGAAGACGACAGCAGCAGTGGCAGTAGTGTATTTTTCAGATATTTCCCATAAAGAGAGGGGGGGGGAGAGAGAGAGAGAGAGAGGGAAAGTGAGAAAGTGACTCCAACTATATGGTCTTTTTCTTTTTCTAGTGAAATAAATAATATTGAAAAATTGGAAGAAATCAAAGCGCATCACATCTGGTGAAAATAAATACGGTTCTTTGCTAAAAAGCATGGTGGGCAATTTAAGGGCAGCGGCTGAAACTGGAAAGGTCCTCATACATGATTTCAAAGCCTCTCGCCATTCTGGATAATAAACACCTGGTAGGTGCTTACGTAGTGTTTGTTGAATGGTTGAAGGTCCGAATGACATTTCCCTGGACATCCCTTCTCATATATGAAGGTAGGGGCAGGAAAGGACCAACCTTTGTTCTGAGTCATGTGGCTGAAATTCCAAGGTACACAACATACTGGATTGAGGTTGGCAGGCCAGCGGGGAGGCTGAGGCAGTCCTCTCCCACGCTTGTGAAAATAATCACTCCCTTCCAACACACATACCCCTATGCATATGTGTGCCAGCACAACCACGTGCAAACACACACACATACACTCAGTTTGACCCGGGAAGAAGCCACCTGGGTGAGGAGCAAGGAGATGATCCCTAGTTATATCCAGCAGCGTCCGACACCAGCTGGCTCCAGACGTCCCAGAGTTTCTTTACTGAGGATATTGGGGAGCTGAGGGTTCTCAGCCGAGGGCAGCTGAAGGAGGTCCAGCTCGTGTCAAGTCTGTGTTTAGAAAGTAGGTGCAGAGCTGGCCTTTGCCTTTGACCTTGATGACACCCCGGCTGTAGCAGGTGTAGCCCAAGGACTGCAGGGCCCGAGCTGTCTCTTCCGTCACCTGTAATTGAAAGGGAGTAAGAGAGTATGAAAGCAGCCTTACCCCGCCCTCTCCCCTAATTCTCCTCACTTGGATCTTGCCAAGGACTCCTGTACTCTCCATGCGGCTGGCCACATTCACCGTGTTGCCCCAAATGTCCTTTGATAAGTCTACTTTTCACTTGATTCCCGCTTCCTGCCAGCAATCTTCATCCCCTCAGCAGCAGATGTACTAGGGTGCTGGGGAATTCCTTCCATCTCCCAAGGAGACCTCACTGGAGAACCGAGTCTTCAGATCTTATCCCCTAGAATTCTTTTTTTTTCTTTAAAGAATTATTTTTTTTATTATCATCATAATCTTATTTATATTACATTGGATTACATATAACTTTACAGTGTATTACATTGCTTTTTCAA
>NW_006159594.1:2546899-2564503 GCF_000334495.1 Tupaia belangeri chinensis
AACATTCAATATCTTTTCTGTTTTCCCCAATCATTATTATTATTATTCTAATTATTTTTTAAAAATTATCCCCTAGAATTCTGTAGGTCAGCTTCTGCCAGCCCCTACTGCATACCCTGGCACAGGGCCAGGCTGAGTTCTCAGTGGCCATGGTTACCCTAGGAAACAAAGATTCCCAAAAGCCAGAGGGATGTGCCATTATTCCCCAGGGCTGCCTGTTGTCTTAGAGGACCTTTGCTCAGTTCTGTTCTGGCATTTTAGGAAGACGACAGCAGCAGTGGCAGTAGTGTATTTTTCAGATATTTCCCATAAAGAGAGGGGGGGGGGAGAGAGAGAGAGAGAGAACAACTAGGAGAGGAGAGTCTAACCAAAAATTCATGTGCAACATCTGTGACAAACTTAGGGTGTCAAGATATCTCCCATGGACCCCAGAGTACAACCAGATGAGAGTGAACCGCTGCTGCCTCAAGACCTCCTACAGCGTATCAGCATCTGTTCAGAAGGGTGTATCAGGGAGGGGGATCTGAGAGCAGGAGAACCCCAAAATTGTTTACAGGTCTTTGCTGAAAAGCATGGTGGGCCATTTAAGAGCAGCGGCTGAAACTGGAAAGGTCCTCATACATGATTTCCAAGCCTCTCGCCATTCTGGATAATAAACACCTGGTAGGTGCTTACGTAGTGTTTGTTGAATGGTTGAAGGTCCGAATGACATTTCCCTGGACATCCCTTCTCATATATGAAGGTAGGGGCAGGAAAGGACCAACCTTTGTTCTGAGTCATGTGGCTGAAATTCCAAGGTACACAACATACTGGATTGAGGTTGGCAGGCCAGCGGGGAGGCTGAGGCAGTCCTCTCCCACGCTTGTGAAAATAATCACTCCCTTCCAACACACATACCCCTATGCATATGTGTGCCAGCACAACCACGTGCAAACACACACACATACACTCAGTTTGACCCGGGAAGAAGCCACCTGGGTGAGGAGCAAGGAGATGATCCCTAGTTATATCCAGCAGCGTCCGACACCAGCTGGCTCCAGACGTCCCAGAGTTTCTTTACTGAGGATATTGGGGAGCTGAGGGTTCTCAGCCGAGGGCAGCTGAAGGAGGTCCAGCTCGTGTCAAGTCTGTGTTTAGAAAGTAGGTGCAGAGCTGGCCTTTGCCTTTGACCTTGATGACACCCCGGCTGTAGCAGGTGTAGCCCAAGGACTGCAGGGCCCGAGCTGTCTCTTCCGTCACCTGTAATTGAAAGGGAGTAAGAGAGTATGAAAGCAGCCTTACCCCGCCCTCTCCCCTAATTCTCCTCACTTGGATCTTGCCAAGGACTCCTGTACTCTCCATGCGGCTGGCCACATTCACCGTGTTGCCCCAAATGTCGTATTGTGGCTTTTGAGCCCCAATCACTCCGGCCACAACTGGTCCGTGATTCAACCCTGACAAAGGGTGTAGTAAAGAGGGATCCTGATGAACAGAACTTTGAAGAGGAAGGGGGTAGAGGCAGCTTAAGGAACTGGGGAAAAGGAAAGGCCTTGGGGTGGGGTGGGGGGGCTTAGAGGAGAGAAGAGATCTTTGGAGCTGTTGGAGTGTGGCTAGGGGTGAGCCTCATAACTCCTGGTCAAGCAGGCTCATGCCCCATCCCAGGGACTGAGTCTGGAGAGGAGACCAGGGACGAGCTGGGTAACAACTAATGGACTTGGAGTAGGGAGAACCTGGGAAGGGGAGGAAGTGAAAAATCATCCCAACAAGGGAGAGCCCTCACCCACACGCAGACGGAAGTTGTTGAACGAGTGCTTGTTGATGACATCCAGCTTAGACCCCAGGGCCACCGCAAATTCCACCATGGTGCCAAGGTGGCTGCAGCTTCGCTCAGTATCCTGGCAACAAGCCCACCCACCAGGATGAGTCAGATGGCACAGGAACAAGTCCCACTCTGGGCCCACCAATAAGAGCCCAGAGGAGGGTTGCCAGGTAAGGAAGAGGGGCTTACCTGTTGTGCCTCCTGTCCAGAGGTGGCATTTAAGCCTGTGGCTGCCATGTAGGTGCTGCCAATGGTTTTGATCTTCTCCACTCCACTGAACTTGGGCTTGGAGAGCAGCTGTACAGGGAGGAGACAGCGCCATAGTCTCTCTTGTTCTCTCTCTGCCCTGTCCCAGAAGCCCAGCCCTAGGACTTTGGAAGCTAAAGGATCAGACTGTGGGGTTGGGGTGGTGGCAAGAGGGAGACAGTTGACAATGTTGCTGGGAAAGTTAGTTGTGAGAATCAGAGGAGGAGAGGGGACACTGGGAGGAGGGGACCAGCCTCCTAGCCAGGAAAGCACAGTGGTAGGAAGGACCTGTAGGGAATTCTTCAATCCCAGACATAGGACTGGGGAACCCTTGGAACTGTCACCTCATCAAAGTCAGCAATGATCTCATTAAGCAGCCGCAGACACTCTAGCCCCTCATGGTTGATGTTGGATTCAGAGTAAAACTCTTTGAAGTCCGGGACTGAGGCAAACAGGACACAAACACACTCGTAGGACTGATGGTAGAGGTCCTGGGAGGACAAGAGTCTGGCGTGAGGGGTGTATAAGGTCAGGCCCTTCCCCTTTCTGGGTCTGCTTGGGGTCCTCCACCCTATGCCCACACTCCCTGCCCCTTTAAGGATTGGAAGGCTGCCTCCGTGGCACAGCCATAATGTGCTGCTCAAGAGAAGGCGGATCCCACAGGACACCATGGTTTAAATCCCTGGCCTGCTCAGCTGACACGCACTGGGTTCATGTGACAGTGCCCGAGATAGAAGCGGCTGGAGGACTGGAGGAAGGGATCATGACCTGACCCTGTGGGTGCTGAGAGCTCGCTCTCTGTCTCACTGTCACATCCTCTACCATGAATAAAGAAAACAGTGAAAGAAAGAAGAGGAAGAAGAAGAGGAAGAGAAGAAGGAGAAGAAGAAAAGAAGGAGGAAGTGGAAGATTGGGAAACAGGAAGAGGCAGGACCAGGTTACCCTAGGGATGGGACTCAGGAGTGGAAGTCTGAGTCTCATCGTGATTCCTGAAGAGACAGATATTTGGGATCAAGATCACCGCACAGCAATTTGAGAGGGAACAGTCCCAGAGCTGGGATCATATCAATGAGAATTATTTTACTATCTTATGTTACTGCTGAACAGTGTTAAGGCAGCTTACAAAAACAGCTACAGTGTGGACGATGAAATGAAGCATCAACGGAGAACATGGAACAAAGGGTAAATGCAGGTAAGATGACAAAGGTGTAATCGGAGCTGAGGCTGGCTCACACGACCAGTGCCAGGAGGTCCTCGTTAGTCCTAGGTTCTGGTTCTGAGCTTTCCAGCAGACAAGAGAGAAACAGAAGCGAGAAACGGGAGCACTGTACGATTCCCTGTGTCTTTAAGAGAAGAAACAAGAATAAGTAGAACTACTCTGCTCTTGGGAGCAGAGAGCAGGCAGTGGGTATAAGGCTATGAAATAGCCCCAGAGCTGCTTTTTTTAAAAAAATAATGATTTATTTTATTTATTCATTCATTTTATTTTAATTTGACCAGAGAGAGAGACACATACAGAGAGAGACAGAGAGGGAAGTGAGAAAGCAAGTCACCAGGTCCGGGACTTGAACCATGGTTGGCTATGTGGGAGTGTCCAGCACCTTAACCACCACGCCTCCTGCTGGTCCCAAGCCAGAGCTGCTTGTTTTAGCATCCCTCAGTATAGACCAAGAGCACGCTCACAGCACAGAGGGGCGGATAGTGTGGTACATACAAGAGAATGCAGAGATGTGGGTGACTTTTTGATGGATTAGCAAGGTTTTTTTTTTTTTTGAGAGGGTTTTCGCTATAGGGTGCGTGCGCTCTCCAGACAGACAGAGAGAGACATAGAGACAGCAAGCGAGAAATCACCCCCCAGGGGGGATGGTCACGCCGCAATCCCTTCTCCTCCCTTCTCCTCTTGGGATCTTGGACATGCATGCACACGCGCCCAGCATGAGTTTTAAGACACCGGGTCCGGGACCCGGAACTATGTGGGAGTCCAGTGACATAGCCATTACGCTAACTGCTGGTTCCCTGGTTTAGCAAGATTTTTAAGGCTCTAGAACAGCAGCAGCCAACAGAAATTCCTGTGATGATGGAAATGTTCTGTCCACCCAATATGGTGGCCACATGTGAAATGTGTTTAGTGCAGCTGAGGAACTAAATCTTTTGTTATAAGTTTAGATGTCAATGGTCACATGCAGCTAATGGCTACCACATTGGATAGTGAAGGTCTAGATAGCACTGGTGATCATACCCTCCAGACGGTTCTCATCAATGCCTCACTCAGCTTCTGAGAGACAGGGAGTAGCGGTGAGCTGATGAGAATTTGAGATGCAGAGATTCTGTGCTCACTAAAGACAGAGCCTGAGATCTTTTGAGAGTGGAGGCAACTGACAGGGACAAGAGCTTGGGCAACCACGAAAGGAAGTGGGGCAATCCAGAGAGGATGGGCCACGGGCCAAGGTTTTCATCTGAAATTAGTTCCACTGGCGTCTGAAGAATCAAAGGTTGGGAGTCACCTCATTGCGCCGGTTCTGGCCAATGAACTGGGGGGCCACGTGGGCAGGGAGCACATTCTCCAAGAGTAGCCGGGTCAGGTTCTCCATCGTCTCTGTCTCCTCCCGCTCTTGCCTCAGCTTCTTTTTCCACAGGAAGTCCAAGCGGCAATAATACTCATTCTGGGGAGGGTCACAGGGAGCCGGGGGTAGACACAGTGCAGGGGAGGCCCCAGCTTCTGAGTGTTCATTGCCCCACCCCCCAGATTAGACCTAAGGATTAAGGTGTAACCACCCTTGGAGACACACGACCCTTGAAGCGAGGTTCAGACTAGGAGGTATGGAGTTGGCAGCAGAAAATTTCCTTAAACGTGAACTTTCCCTGATTGGGAGTAGGAGGAAGGAGGGGCAGGGGGATCTTGAGGGCACTTCCTTGGGGAGTGAAGGAAAAAGAAAGGGAACAGAAAGGCTCACTTGCTTAGATGCTTCCAATGGGTGACCCACTGGGGATCGACCCTGGAGATGAGAGATCAGTGCATAAATATGGGGACCAACCTCCCCCAGAGAGGCCTGGAGGGCTGACCTGGATGACTTACCTGCCGAGCTAGGACAAGGAGGGTGAAGAAGAAGATGAAGAAGGAGACAGCTCCCATCAGTTTTGGCTCCTTCAGTACTCCTGGCCTGAGGAGGCTGTGGGTCAGGGTTGCCACTCACCCTGGCCCACCTGATGGCCTCCTCCCTGCCCCCCAGTGTTCATGTAGCCCTCAGCTCCCTCCCGGGTTGACTGGTGGGTGGTTCAGTTCAGTGAGGTGAGGACAGTTCTGCTGTATGCCCTATCCCAGGGGACCAGGGCACCTCTGTCCAACAGCCAAGCTCACCTGGAGTCTAGGGGCCCCAGATAGAGGCGGGCGACGAGGCAGTCAGACAGCCAGGCATGGGAGTGCAGGAAGAGGGAACAGGACGTCACCAGCCATAGCAGGAGCAGCAGCAGCTTCAGTTCGAAGCTCATGTGCAGAAAGAGGGAGCAGGAGAGGAAGGCCAGCACGCAGCAGTGCATGGAGTACTGTGGGCCAGGTGAGGGGTCAGGGGTGGACATGGCCCACAGGCAGGGCTGGGAATACCGAGGGCTCCTGTTCTGCCCCTCCCACGGCCCAGGTCCTGTCTAGGGGGCGAGGGTCTCTCTCTCTCTCTCACACACACACACACACCAGGTGACTTACGTCTGTTCCAATTCTCAAGATGGACTAAGGGGGCAAGGCTGGGGTGCTGAGGAAGGGTCTGAAGGAGAGTCGGGGCTGTGCAGAAACACTCACTGGGACACTGATGAGAGGCAGGGACCCAGGGAGCTCCCAGGACAGGTTGAAAGCCATGGAGGACACATTGGGAGCCCAGAAAGGGCAGTCCGATGATGCTGGTAAGAAGAACTGCAGAGAGGAGGGGTGAGGGGTGAAAACCCTGGGGCCCAGCGGCGGCCTGTGCTGGGTTTCAGCCGACCCAGGGTCAGTCAGGGCCAGGCTCCTCCAAAGGGGTGGACTGTGCCATTTCTGTTTGCACTGGGGTCCTGGCTGAAGCCGGGCTCTGAGAGGGGTGTCATGGGTGCTAGTCTGTCATGGACCCACTGGGTGAGCTCTTCTTCCTCACCATTTAACCTCTCTTCCGTGGCTTCCTCTTCTGTAACTTGGCTGGGGGGTGATTCCTATGTGCCTTACAGGGATACAATTCTAGCAACAATTCTAAGCACTGGGAACCCAGACAAGTGAGCTGAATACTAAGGATCTGCCTACATAGAACAAATATAGGAAGGATGTCCACCGAAGTGTTATTTAACAATTATACCCAGAATGTGGATTGTGGGGGGCTGTAATCATCCTCTTTGTACTTGTACATTTCCCCACCCCTTGCCTTGGTCTCCCCAACCCAGTGGTCCCTTTTCAGTCCCTGGCAGGTCCCCATGCCCTAATGGGGCTCCCTCTGCCCTCACCAAGCTGGTAATGGCCATGGCAAAGACGAGGAGGATGGTAGCAGTACCCAGGGCCACTCGCAGTCCGGGCCTTGTGGCCACCAGGCTGGACAGTGTGGGAAGCCAGTGTAGTATCTTGGGGCCTTTCAGGACACACCTCTGTGGAGGGAGCGTGGGTGTCTTAGCCATAGGGCTGGGGTGCCCTCTTCAGGCCAGGGTTCTTTTTGCCACTTCCACTCCCCAGACCACCTCACCGTCAGGTGCTCTGAGAAGCACACGAAGAGCAGGAGGAGGAACAAGAGGAAGGTGACGCAATAGGTGATGGCCAGAGCTGGGGGCCTAAAGGGAGGCAAGAGCAGGCCATGAGTGCTAGAGTAGGCTTGCTGAGTGCTAGGAGGGTGCCACCTGGTTGGGTGGATCTGGACTGGCTGTTAATGGGGTGTGGGCTGATAAAAGACATGGCACTTCCATGATTTGGAAAAGCTAACGAGTCTAAGGCAGGGGCCAGCAGTTGGTGTAATGGCTATGTCACTGGACTCCCATGTAGTTGGCCACAGTTCAAGTCCCAGACCCGATGGCTTAAACTCATGCTGGGTGCGAGTGTGTGCATGCCCAAGATCCCGAGAGGAGAATGGAGGAGAAGGGATTATGGAGTGGCCATTCCCCCCTGTGTGTGGGGGGGTGATTTCTCGCTTTCTGTCTCTCTGTCTCTCTCTGTCTTTCTGGCAAGCGCATGAGCCCTATAACAAAAACCTCTCCAAAAAGAGTCTAAGGCAGTGCAGATGGAATAGGAACCAGTAGGGGGCGACAATAGTGAAAGGGGCAGGGGCTCACAGCAACGGCCAAGGCTGCATCAGAGGAGGCTGAAAGCCATGGAGGACACATTGGGAGCCCAGAAAGGGCAGTCCGATGATGCTGGTAAGAAGAACTGCAGAGAGGAGGGGTGAGGGGGAAGGAGCTCCTGGGGCACAGCGGCGGCCTGTGCTGGGTTTCAGCCGAACCCGGGTCAGTGTCAGTCAGGGCCAGGCACCAGTCAACCCGGGAGGGAGCTGAGGGCTACATGAACACTGGGGGGCAGGGAGGAGGCCATCAGGTGGGCCAGGGTGAGGGGCAACCCTGACCCACAGCCTCCTCCTCCACAGCCCTATAACAAAAACCTCTCCAAAAAGAGTCTAAGGCAGTGCAGATGGAATAGGAACCAATAGGGGGCGACAATAGTGGAAGGGGCAGGGGCTCACAGCAACGGCCAAGGCTGCATCAGACCAATCTCTGGGCCTCCAAGCCTAAGCTCTTGAATCTGGCTGAGCTTTGAACACGTCCTTGCCCTTCCCAGCAGGGGACTAGCAGTGAGGGCCTGCTTTCTAAGCTCACTCATTGTTCTGTGACATCTGAATGGGAACAAAATTTCCTTCACGGGGATGTTGTCAGCAGCAAAAGACATGAGGTGTGGAGAGCTCGAGCCTTTAGACCCGCAGCGTGTGCAGTAGTAAGGGCAGAGCTGTGATTACCACCGGCTCCCCAGAGCAGCGTTTCCCCTGTGGGCAAGAGGCTGACGCTGAGGGGAAGGGGATAAAGGAAGGAAACACGGGCCAGGCAGCAGGGCTCAGCGTATGGGAGCCAGGCCTCCCTCTCTCACCTGTTTGTCACCAGCATCTGGACAATGAAGTTGGAGAGAAAAACCAGGAAAGTGCAGGCTGCATAGTATTTGAAGGCAGGAAGTGCCGAAAGTCGATACTGGAAAGGATGGGGTGGGGGCATAGTCTCAGGCAAGGTGTGGCTTCCCCAGGTTCACCACCCTAGCCTCCAGGTCAGGACATGTAGCCCCTAATAGTTCTCCGAGGTACTGTCCTCCTCCCTCTCACCACCACCGGATCCTCAACCTGCAGGGTACCCTATCTTTGCTCACAGATTAGGAAGGGGAGGTGGGGACATAAGGCCTGGCCCCTCCCCAGGGTCAAGGAACTGAAGGTGGGAGACCCTTTGGTGCCCACCCCCCAGAAGCCCACCTCTTTCTCCATCTCCTTCTTTCGGAAGTACAGTGTCACTGGGTTGAAATCCTTGGACTGCTTCCACTGTCTGTTGGGAGGTGGGGGCCATTCCAGAGAGGAACCCACAGGGCAAGGCAGGGCAGGGAGAGGGCAGGAGGGGATGATGGAGTGAGTCTCCCTCCAGGCCAGCCCCTTGCTTCCTCCAGGCCCTCCTCCACATCAGGGCCTCTGGCCCTCCCATCCCTCTTTGCTTTCCGTACTTCTGAGAGTTGAGCTGTTCGATGACCTGGAAGAACTTGGCATCCCCAGTGTCCAGCTCATCATCCAGTCCCCTGGGAGTTCGGCTCCTGCACAGTGAGCGCCAAGCCTGTCACCACAGAGACTCTCGAGAGCACCTGAGCAATGCAGGAGCAGCCCCCCAGGAGGGTGGAGGTAGGCCAGCCAGACAGCCCCACTATCGGAGATGCTCAAGCCTCCTCACCGGTCCAGGCTCCACTGGGGACTGAAGGAAGCCAGGGCCTTCTCCTGTTGGGAGAACACATGGGGAAGGTGAGTGTTGACAGTGAGGCAGACCATGGACAGCATTGCACGTCCTTGACCTTGAGCATTTGACCTGGCTGTTTCCCCTTCCTCTAGTGACCAACTTCCTCTGTCTCCTCTCTTCTCTCTCTCCCTAATCACACTTGCCCTAGAAAGGGAGAGTCAAACTCCCTTTCCTCCTTAAAGTTTCCTCTTGACTCTTTAAACCCCCAGGATCTTTTCTCTCTCTCTCTCTCTCTCTCTCTTTTTAATTTAAATTTTCTATGGGGTGTGTACAGTTGCCAGGGAGAGAGAAGAAGAGAGAGGGAAAGTGAGAAAGCACTTCCTGGGGGGAGGGCCATGCCGTAGCCTCTTTTCCTTCATTCTCCTCTTGGAATTTTGGGCACACACACACGTGCTTGGCATGTTTTTCAAGCCACTGGGTCCAGGACTCGAACTGCATAGTCAGTCACATGGGATCCAGTACCTTAATCACCATACCACCTGCTGGCTTACCCCCAGGATCTTTTTTTTTTTAAAAAGAATTATTAATTTAATTTAATTTATTCATTCGTTTATTTTAATTTGACCAGACACACACACACACACACACACACACACACACACCCCCGGAGGGGGTGACTGAGAAAGCAAGCCATCAGGTCCAGGACTAGAACCATGGTCGGTCATGTGGGAGTGTCCAGGACCTTACCACCACACCACCTGCTGGTCCCCAACCCCCAGGATCTTTATGCCCTTTATTTTCTCAGAGTTTCCATCACGCAATGAGAAACCATTTTATCTTCTATAGGCTTCGATTCTCTGTGATTCACCTTTCCCAAAGATTGCATAAATTCCAAAGGCAGGGATCTTCCCATCACCGAAAAAATCCTTGCTGGTTTACATGGACGTGACAACGCAGAACATTCTGACTCCCCTCTGATTATTCGTGAGATCAGCTAGGCTGAGCTAAGAGATGGTAGGGGAGAATAACAGAGAATGGAGAAAAGCGGGTGGAGATGGGGAAGTAAACCTGTTGACAATCATTCTCTTCTTCACCAAATGAATGTATGTAGAGATATGAAAACGAACAAGTAAACAAAACAGCTGCCAAGGGGGAAAACGAAGGTGGGCCACTGTCCAGTTTAAGAGTGTGGTGGCACCTTCCTCCTTCCTCCCTTTGGCCTCCGTGAAGAAAGCAGGGTCATAAGGTTCCATCATGTCCCAGACCAAAGCCTGGCGTGCAGGCAACAGAGGACATCGCGAGAGGGGTGGCGTGTTCTGGCTATGGGCCCATCTATGCATCCACGCCTGGGCCTAATGTTTTTCCAACTATCTTCTCCCCCCCGCCCCTGTCTCTTTGTTATCTGAAGACAAGAAAAACCTTTTATTCATTCCTGTCCTGTCAAACCCTAGCCTTGTGGCTGCCACAGAGTATGTGCTCCAGAAACGCAGAAGGGATGAATGGATGGATGGTACATAGCAGCACGAGCCTGGCCCCGCCACTCCTAAGTTCCACGTCGTTTTCTGAGCAAGCTTACTGCAAGTCTCAGGATTTCTGAGAACTTCTCAGGGTCTCATCTGACTGAGCCTCTGGAATTTCAGCAGCTGAGAAGTAAATTTCTGGGCTAGTGAGGTCCTGCATCAGGAAATAGTCCTGAACAAGGGGTTTCTGCCCCTCCACTCTGACACTCCCATGTCAGTGGAGAGAGGCAGGAGGGCTGGCATGGGCCCTGACAGGCATTCCAGCCACGGGGAGTGTACCCATGGTCATCTTACAGGTCCTGGGCCCAGGGCAAAACTCCGTGCACCATTGCATTCCCACCCTGGAGGATTTGTCCTGTGAGTCAGCGGGGCCTTGGATTTTTCCTTCCTCTCCCTCCTGCCAGCTTAATCCCCTGGCATCTCCTCTACTCCATGTTGAGGCATGGAATTAAATACTCCCCTGAACCACTGCTACCAATGTCCTTCCACTCCCCAGTGCTCATAAATTTCTGCCTTTCTTTTCTGCTAGGTGGGTCTTTGTGGTTACAGTGCTGGACTCCCACGTGGCTGACCGTAGTTCAAATCCCAGATCTTGCAGGTTGAAACTCATGCCAGATGCATGTGCGTGCATGCCCAAAATCTCAAAAGAAGAATGGAGAAGGGATTGTAATGTGACCGTCCCTCCTGGGGGGGAGGGGGTTATTTCTCCCTCTCTCTCTCCCTGTCTCTCTGATGAGTGCATGTGCCCCATGGCTATGTGGGAAAAGAGGGAAGTCAAAACACTAAAGTGAGCTCTAGAGTCATCCCATCAATCCAGCTAGGTCTGGCCAGAAGGGAAGATTCTGGGGAGAGTGGCAGAAAGGTGAATGACAATGCAAATGGGTTTGGGGGAGTCTGGGTAAGATGAGGGAGAATAGGTCAAGAGGCCAGGGACCTAATCCTGTTGTAAGCCTTTAGGGACATGACCTGGGTCCCAGCATGAGGGGATTCTGGTAGCTCATCATCAATCACCAACCTCAAAAGCCAGTCAGTGGGTCACTGGTTACCTTAAGGTATTATACATAGCCAGTAACCAGCCCTGCGCCAACTCACCTAGACAAGGGGTGGCCCGCTCCCACCCTTCCCCAACCTGCTCACAGTGACATCCTTCTTTAATACCATGGGTGACTTTCAGCGTCACCTCATTTTACCCATGTGCAAGTGTCCAGAAGCAGAGGCAACAACTAATTTGCCCCCACCTTCCCAGTTCCAGTGGGGATTACAGAAGGGCACTTGCAGTTACAGAGACTGAGTTAAGCAGAGACATGTCCTGGTGGGTTGGGTGTGCAGCACTGGAATCAGAGTCAGGAAGAAGTAGGTGTGCTGCTTTTGTGGTGTCAGGGGAAAGGACTCTGCAGAGTGGCCATCAGGGAGCAAGGGACATGGTGTCTACGGGAATCTTGCATCTTCTCTGAGATGAGCTCAACGGCCAGTGATCTTTGCTTTTTCTCTGGAAGGAAGGGGCAAGAAAGGGCCTGAACCAGTGACTGGGACAACCAGACAGTTCGAGACCTTTGGATGTTGTAAATCATCGAGTGACGCCATGGGTGAGGTTGAGAGTGGGACGTGAGGACTATGGGAGGGGTTTACCAAGGGCTGGCGATCATAATGGCGGTGCACATACCGGAAGAGGGGTAGAGGTGGACACAGGGCTGTCTACGTGGCTCAGGTGGGCAAAAGGCTTGGCTGCACCCCAGGACTCCAGGTAGCGGGTCATCAGCAGTGATGGACGCATCTTGGGGCCCTCAAGAGAGGACAGCAATCCCCCTGCGGTGCCCTTCTCATCCTCCTCCTCAGCCTGGGACATAGAAGAGCTGAGAGTAAAGATCACCAGACGCTTCGTCTCGCCCCACATCCCCGAAAAGCTTGTGTCCACCTCTCCCTCAAAGTGCACACACTAGGACCCGATCTCTGGCACAGAAGATGAGCTCAGGCCTATTGACTGTGGGTGCTTTGTGTGGACTAGCCCACTGGGTCCAGGCTGGGCTTTTACCCGGGGATCGATGACCAGATAGGTAGGTTCCCCTAGCTCCCGAAGGTAGGGGTCCCGGTGTTCCATGGCGGTATCCTCCACAGCATACGCCCCTGCTAGGAGGGCCAGGGTAGCCCTTGTGATGTGCACTCGCCTGGAAGGAGGGGGCAGTAGGAGTCAGCAGGGAGGGCCTCCAAGCCTTTCATTGCTTTCACAGATCTGGCTTTCCTGGAGATCTGGCTTTAAGACAGGCCCCGTGTTACAGCAGTTGGATCCCAGCTTCCCACCCCAAACCCCTGAATCTTCAGGAGCTCCACATGGGATTGTGTCACAAGAGTGGCATCACGTGAGAGGCTTGGTTGGCCTCCTGTTGTAGCAGCCTGGGGTCTTAGGGCTCACCCTGGCACGCCACCCGCCTCCATGTGGTTGGCCAGTGTGACGTCGTGGGACCACACATCGTACTGCCACTTCTGCAGCCCGATGACTCCGCAGAGCACGCTGCCTGAGTGCACCCCCACACGCATGTTGATGTCCACACCAGTGGCTGCCCGCAGTTTCCTGAGCAGAGTGTGTGGGGAACAACCAGTCCCGCCTTCAGCCCTTCTCACGTCACACCCTTCCTTCTCTTCCACCACTCTGCCCGCCCCTCCCACCTCCAGTCCTCGGATTCCTGTCCACTGCCACTTGAGCTGACCTGATGGCTCGGCACATGTCCAGCCCCATGCGTACACAGTTAATGGCGTGGTCTGGTAGTGACAGGGGCAGCCCAGAGACACAGTAGTAACAGTCCCCCAGGATCTTGATCCGCATGCATTCGTGCTCCTGAAAGTTTGGGTGTGGGTGTGTAGAGGAACCTGGTTAGAGGCCAGAGGGGTAGGAGGGAATTGGGAAAAGTGGGGAGCAATTATGGTATTCCTGAAGGATTTCTGAGGTTAGGAGTGTCTGCCTCAGCTCCAGGAACTCCTAACTTCATTGGGGCTGACTGAGTCTTCCTGCAGCTCTCTTTCTCAGAAGGGTTTCCCTAGGGCTGGGGTGTCTGTGGCTCTCCCCAGTTTGGGTATGGGTAGAGTATAGCCAGGTTTGGGCATATGGGAGGAGTCTCTGGGCTGCAGGGTTTGAGGAGGAGCCCATACAGTGATTGCTTGGTGATATCCCCAGGGTCTGAGCAGGTGGCTGGGCTGAGGTTGCATAGGACAGAAATTTCTCTTGGAAAGACCTCCCAGAATTAGAGCATCTGAAACTCTCTTTAGATTTGGTTATAGTGTTCACAGACACCTAAGTTAGGGCTCTGAGCATATTTGGGGCATTGTAGTTGGGACATCAACCATAGAGAGGTTGAGAAGTCTCTCCAAGTTTGAGGTGAATGGTCAATAGCTTCATGACTGGGAATATTTGAGAGGATTTCTTACTTCCATTGGAGCATCTGGGAGCCTGTATGGGCTCTGACGTGGACCTAATATCTTAAAGGCAGGACTTCCCAGGATGGGATGTTTGAGGGTCCCTGGATGGGGAAGGAGGCCCCCTCTGACCTTGGCGATCTGGTCGAACTTGCCAAAAAGCTCATTGAGCATGAGCACCAGCTCCTTAGGGGAGCACTCGCTGGCCAGCCGGGTGAAGCCCACGATGTCAGCATACAGCACACTGCACAGGACGGACTGTGTTAGTGGGGCCAGGGTCTCCGCCCACCAGCACCTCAGCTCAGCTCCAGCCATCCTCCCTCATCTGTACCTGACTCCCTGGTGCCTCTTGACATAGAGGCTGTGGAAGTTGTTGGTGCTCTCTGGCCGGGACCCTTGTCCAGCCTGCAGCCGAGCCATGATCTCTGCCTTCATCTCTTGGGCCAGGTAGGCAGGAAGGATGGACAAGAGAAGGTGTTCCTGGAGGAGGTCACTATGAGCACCAACCCTCCTGCACCCTGAAGCCAGGAGTCCCAGGCCCCCAAACCCCCCAGGAGCCCACATACTACCCCAGCCCCAGCAGGTACTGGCCAGGATGCATCCCAGGTCCCCCAGCTACATACAGCAGGGTTCCAGCACCCAGTTCTGCACTAATCGTCTTTAGAGACTGAACTCCCAGCACCGGCACCTGAATTAGTTCTTCTTTTAGTATAATTATGTTCTGTCCCGCTTCACTAAGTCCTAGTTTGTTTGAGCCTGACAATAACCTCCCAAGGTGGACAACGGTCACATTTCATACGGTGGAGGAAATGGGGAGAAAGACACGAAGTGGAGGAGCTGGGTCGGCTAATCTAAATAATCCCTTCCTGGCCAGGGCTCCATCCTGCCGCTCCCCCTGCTCCGCTTCACCCTGCCCCCTAGGCCCAGCCCTGTCTCACCTCCTAATCTAGACTGACCTGGTGCCTCTTCTCAGTGTCCAGCCGCCTTCGCGAGTGCAGAGAGCTGAGTGCCTCCCTGAACGTGGCCCGCAGCGCTCGCTCCATTAACGCCTTGTGGTATGCTCCCGCCACGTTCCCGCACAGGAACAACACCGCGTTTGCTGCGAGCTGTGGGTGAGGGCCAGTTTTAGAGACCCCTGGACCCGGGTGGGGGGAGGGTGTGACAATGTGTGTAGCTACGTTGGCCTTGAAGACAGGGCAGGGGAGGAGCAAGCTCTACAGCAGGCTGGAAGTGTCTGTCGTAGCAAGTGGGGCCACACTGTGCAGTCACTAGGGGCCTTTCCCCTCTCCCATGCTCTCTGCTCCACACTCGAGGGTGGGGTGCTGCGCAAGCATGGCCTCTTAGATATAGAGCAGACACCTGGGCGTGTTTCCTCTGCTGAGAACACAACTCCCCCATCCCCCACCCTTCCCCCTCCCCCCAATATTATTCGAGCTATGATTTTACATTCTGTGGGAAGATACCATCATTCATATTTGTAGCTACCTCAGTCCTGGGAGAACCGAGACTTCCCTCCCTGCGGTCTAAGCCTTCTCTTACCAGCAGGTATTGCGTGGCTCTGGAGGGCATGGCTGGGCTTACTCTGTATCCTGCTCCCAGCCTTGCGGCCCTGCCTTGGAGTCGCAGTGGAGTATATGTGCAGAGGAATCACTACCGCGGTGCCAAGCGGCTCTGGGCACAGCTTGTGCTACTGGTGTGCTCACCTGTGGCAGCAGCGCTGGCCTTGAGTCTGGCTGCGGCCCAAGGTACAGCCCGAGGGCCAGCAGGTGCGACAGGGAGGAGGCGAGGCCTGCAGCGGTGGCTTCCCGCATGCCCAAGGGCAACATGGCATACACAGTGAAGATGATGAAGAGGAAAAAAGACACCTAGGGCGGGGTGTGGGAAGCTGAAGGCCTCCATTGCACTTCTCATAGCCTGGATGCCAGGTGGAGGCTGAGGTGTCCCCATCCCAGCACCTACAGCCCCTCTCACCTGGTCCCAGGCGCTGACAACACCCCCGGTGAACAGAAAGCCATGGCCTAATGCGAGCAGCGCGGCCCACACGAGTCCCGAGAGTGGCCGTGTCCAGCGCTGCAGTCGCTGCTCGCGGGAAGCGAGGACCAATAGCAGTGAGAAGCCGCCCAGTGCACACACGACGGTGGCCAGGAAGCCCGAGTCTGAGGTCAGCTCCTGCCAGGAAGAGGTGCCGGAGTGAATATTGGGATGGGGAGCTTGAGGAGCTTACCCAAAGCAAGAACAAACTATTTTCTTGGTAAGAATGATTTATTTAATTCCATTTGTTATTATTATTATTTTTTTAATTTGACGAGTGAGAAAGGGAAAGTGAGAAACCAAGCCACCAGGTCAGGGACTTGAACCATGGTTGGCCATGTAGGAGTCCAGAGCCTTTAACCTCCACACCACCTGCTGGCCCAACAAGGGCAAACTATTGATAGAGGAGAAGTTGGCAATCTCTCGGGCCAATTTTGAAAGCTGTCTCAAACTCAGATAATAAAAGGAGGTAGGGCACCTTTGCTCGCCATTTCTCTTAGGTAGAACTCTATAAAGTAGCCAGTATTCTGTTTTTTGACAGAGCCGGCAATTTCATTTGGTCCAACCCAATATTTCACCGATGGTGAGTCAGCACTGAGCCTGAGACATCTACCTAGAAAGATGCCGCTTGGACCTCGTACTTGTCATTTGTTTTAAGCCGCCGGGTCTGGGACTCGAACGGTGGTGGACTATGTGGGAGTCCAGCGACATAACTGTTACGACTGTTACGCCATCTGTAGGTCCCATACTGGTCATTTGTGAACCCGCAATTTTCTTAGCCTCAGGTTTTCTTACCTGTCAAACAGGAATCAGAGCACCTGGCTGGGGTCGCAATGCAAATGAAGATCCTAGCTCACAGAGAGGGCATTTAGGAATGTATGTACAAGTCCCGCCAATTTGCTGGGGGGACCCCCGCCTCCCCCCGCTGCCTCCCTAGGGTCCGGCGATTGGAACCTTTCGGGGCGTGCGACGCGGCGCTCTGGCAGCAGGGGGCGCCCGGACCTTTCTCGCTCCTCGCACCTTTCTACTAACCGTAAGGGACTGCGAACTGGCCACCTGCTTAGGAGTCCCATCGCTGTCCCTGTCCTTTGTCCCCCACCTCTTCCCGGACTCCAGGGTGGACTACAGAGGACTGGCCACACCCAGTGATTTTCTTACCTTGCCTCCAAGGAATGAAAAGAAAACCCGGAGCAGGATATTTCCAGAAATGGAAGTGAAGACCCCCCCCTCCATTACAGAAACTGGAAAAGGATTTATTTGGGGACGAAATGAGGATGGGAGAGGGGTCGTCTTCTGGGAGTCGGTGGATACAATTACCCCCATCCCCTCAGAGGGAGAGTAAATCAGGAAATGAATTCCCCCAGGGCTAGAGCAGAATTTCCCCTCTGGAAAGTTGGAAAATCCGGTGTTGGATTTTTTCTAGAACCGGTAGGCCACAGAAACTCAAATGATCTGTGAGAATCCGGGGGAAATTCGGAAGGATCCGGGACTCAGCCCCCTCTCCCTGCAGACTCTGGGGGTGTAGCGGCACGCCCTGGGTCACTGCAGCTCTTAACGAGGTTCGCCGCTTCTTTCTCGACTCCGGGCAAAGAAAACACAACGAAAAAGAGACCCCACAAGTCCCAACCCCGAAAGTGTCCCTAGCTGGTGACACCCCCCCCCCCCCGACCCCGACATGTGACCGGCCTC
>NW_006159594.1:2564589-2573877 GCF_000334495.1 Tupaia belangeri chinensis
GTTTAGACTGTAGTAGGTCTCGTAGAAGAGGTCTTCGCTGGGGGGCGGCCGGGGGCCGAAAAGGCGGGCCATGGGCTCCCCCGCCACGCGCCCGGGCGCTGGGGAGGGCGGTGAGCTGGTTACCTCCTGCGGCCGGGCGGGCTCCACTGCGCCTTTCTCACCTGCTGCTCGCCCTTCCTGCCCGGCGCCCCCCGACGCGCTGCAATCCGGTCTCCTTCAAGGACTCCCTGCGGCCTCTCAGCCCACTCCCAGATGGCGGCCAGGGGCCTCAGTCCTTGGCTCCTCTCCCTCAAACCTAGACTGGGGAGCTGCCCAGCAAAGGTCTCACCTCCGGGGGACAGGATTTGGGATTACTGCGAAGGAGCCCCGGGTTACCCCTCTCCCCCGAACTCACAGCCCACGACGCTGCCGCAGCCGCAGGGCCTGGGGCCGGGGAGGGCGCCCGGGGGGCCGCAGGGGCGGGGTCCGGGGGGGGCGCCCGGGGGACTTGCAGCGGAGCCACACTTGCTGCTGCTCCAGTGACTCAGAGCCCCAGGCGACAGGCGCTTTCCTCCCGGCGACGCGGCCCCCTCCCACTTCCCCGACGAGCCAGTCCGGCCCCTTCCCGTGCCAGGGCCAGATTTCCCGGCCTCCTCCCCTCTCGGAGTCCCTCCTAGAACCATTACCTTCTCCCTTCGGCCCCTCAAGGAGGGTGTGTGACCGTGGGAGAGATGCGAGTGAGTGGACCCGCAGAGCGCTGGGGTGTGGGGAGGCTTGAGGGCGAGCTGGAGCCGAGCCGGGCGAGAATGCAGGGAAGAGCGAGGAGCCGGTCCCACATGTGGGGCGCACTTCGCAGCCTCTCCCTCTTGCCGACAGCCGCTGCGGCAGCGTCCCAAGGGTCCAAGCCCGTGCGGACGGCAGCTCGTGGGTGGGAGCATGTCCGCGTGGAGCTCTGTGGGGCCATAGCTCTCCGCTCCCGAACCAGCTGGGGACCAAAAGAGCGCTCACGCCTGGGAAGCACCGTGCGTGTGAGTGTGTGCGATGGAGGCGGCGATAGGATGGGGGCTTGGCCCCTGAAAGCCGGGAGGCGCCGTAGCCGGCTTGAGCAGGGGCGAGGTCGGCGGATTCCCAAGGATACCCTCCCCGCTCCCCACGGCCTCCCCAGTCTCCTCAAAAGAAAAGAGGAGCTGAGGGCTCTCCATCCTCTGCCCGGGGACTTTCGTCTTAGGGTGGGGTCGCGGTCCCTGGGCTCTGGAGGAAGCGCTCCGCCCTGAGATTAGAGAGGTCGGTAAGAGGAGTGAGGCCTCCAGGACTCCTTCCTGCCTCCGGCTGGGCCCTGACCTTGTGTGCCACTCAGTCGCGGGTCCCCAGCCCTTAGTGTCCCTGCTTCCTCCCTCCGCTGAGCTGCAGCGCCTCCCCTTCTCTCTGGGACCCCAGGCCTGTCCCTCTCTGCCTTTGGCCAAACCTCAGACTCCCTCATCCATCTTTGGCTAACATCCCATCACGTTGATTGACTTCTGGGGGTGGGGAGTGGGGCCGGTCATAAAGTTAGTTTGGACTCAGAATGAACTGCCCTGGAAAAAAAGTCTAGAGGCCACAAAGACGATCGCTGCCTCAACCCTGGGACACAATTTTGAAAATGCTTTAATTCCCACTATGATTATATTGGCCCTGTGGTCCCCTCCAGGCTTGAGGTCCTCGCTGACGTGGCCAGCCTCTTCCCACGCCTGAAAGTGCCCGGTGATAAGTGGCCGAGGCAGTACTCGGTGTCATAATCAAAACGTTGTGGTCTCCAATCTGCACCCCAGAGGAATTTTCCAAGTAAAAGGACGACCCTTCAAGAGAAATAGCAGTGGTAAATGGAAGGGTGTGAGGTCAGTGACACCTTGTGGTCATCCCTGGGAATTGCAACATGGAGGTCTCAGGCCAGCCAGTGGGGGGGGTCTCTGGGCCAGTTCAAAAGGGGTGGCAACCGGGAACCAGCAGTTAGCGTAATGGCTATGTCGCTGGACTCTCACGTAGTCGACCGCGGTTCGTGTCCCGGACCCGGTGGCTTAAAACTCACGCCGGGCGCGTGTGCGTGCGTGCCCAAGATCCCTGGAGGAGAAGGGATTGCAGTGTGACCATCCCCCCTGGGGGGTGATTTCTCGCTTTCTGTCTCTATGTCTCTCTCTGTCTGGCGCACCCTACAGTGAAAATCTCTCAAAAAAAAAAAAAAGGGGGTGGCAACTCACGTTTGAAATGCCGATATCTGGGTCTTTTGTTTTGTATTTGTTTTTGCTGGGAGGCCCTCTGGAGCACCATAGCAACAACAAAACTTAGGGGGCTCACAGAACTGGTGCTGGAGAAAGTCACAACACCCAGGGGCAAATCCAGGCTTTGTTGTGTGACCTAAGAGGGGTCCTCTCCCAGTGGGTGTCAGCTTCTTCATTAATGAAATGAGAAGTTTGGACTCCATAATTTCTAGTCCTTTCTGCAGCCCCCACCCAACCGCAAGCTACTCCAGATCTATGTATATAAGGGAACTTCAAAAAGTTCATGGAAAGAGGAATTAAAGTATGACTTTATTCTGGTGCAAAAACTTTTTAAATCTGTTTTTTTTTTTTTTTGTCTTGATCACATTGTTTTATGATTTAAATTTTTTTTCACACAGTGTACATGCACTTGCTGGAAGGACAGAGAGAGAGAAAGCACCCATTGATGGGGCATGGTAACGCTACAATCCCTTCTCCTCCATCACTCCCTCCCTTTAGGGATTTTGAACATGCGCTCCCACGTGCCTAGCATGTTTTCCAAAATGCTGGATCTGGGACTCAAACTACATGGTTGGCCATGTGGAATCCAGCTGCCTTAACCACCACAGACTGGCCCTCATGAACTTTTTGAAGACCCCTCATACAAAGTCCTGAGGGAGAAGCTGGCAGGAGAATGGAGCAGAGGGAAGGAAAGGATGGGGACTAGGTACCTGGTGCTGGATTTGGCTCTGGGTCCCTGGGGAACGAGCTCACATTCTGTCTCTCAGGCCTCTGCAAACAGCACAGAGCTCTCAGGTCCCCGTCCTGAGGCCTGAGTCCCCCACTGCACACAGTCTCAGCCCCAAGTTTTTCCTGACAAGGGGAAAGGAGTCCTGGTGCATCCCTCAGTCCTGCCAATGCCTCACCTGACTCCCTTGGAGTCCAGGACCTGGGGTCCAAGTCTGGCCGGGAGTTGGCATCTGGTTTCTGAAAGGTGAGGCCTCTGGAGCGTGCACAGATTGGGCCGCTGAGTCTGAGAACGTCCGTGCTATCCCGTCATGTGGAACCTGCTTTTCCTGTGTTCTGCTCCTCTCAGTATGGCCTGTGCACATTTGAGCAACAGAGCTGGAGGGGCCCCCCAGAGTCAGGCAGTTCAGCATCCCAGAAATAGAATCACTCTGAGAGCACTGGCTTGCTGTGGTTCTCCCAGGGCCATCCATTTCTGTCCCTCTGGAGCTTGGCTCTGGGTCCCTGTTGCTGCTCCTATGCTCAGACAGACACTTCTTCACCTGCAGGGACAGGAGGAGTTTGCTGGGCATGAGCAGGGAAAGCCAGAGGAAACCAGAGGGAGAGGTTTCTTGGTCCTTAATCTGTTGCCTGGAAGCTTGGGAGTGGGGTTGAGAGGGTGGGGATGAGGACCAAGGCACAAACAACAGTGGTCAGTACGGAGCTGTTGGATGTTGTGCCACCCTGGACCAGCTTATGCCTGGGAGGGGCGTTGGGGGCTCACAGAGGAGACGGTAGCATCCGTCTTTTCCTTCACCAAAAAGAAGGCTTCATCCACTTTTGGTCGGCATTCTGGAGGGAGAGCAGTGTGGGTCACAGCTGAGCAAAACCTTTGCCTGGAAAAGGCCCCTGTCAGACCCAACCCTATACCCTAGCTCTGAGCTAAATGGCAGCTCACCCTGGAAAGAAGGCCTGTGCGTGGGCTCACAGCTCCAGCAGCACTGCATTAGCTCCTTCAGTTCTTTCAAGCCGGGATAGCTCAACTGAAGCAGCTCTTCCATTGGGGGCCGGGCCTTCCAGTCACACACTGCTTTTTGTACCAGTGACGTCTGGCCCACCACTAGGGTGGAGCGAGAGGTGGGAAGAGAAGGCATTCAGGGATGAGACTTCACCTGCTTCATTATGGCGGGGAGCAGGGAGTAGAGTTGGGGCGGGAAGTGAAGACAAAGACAGGCAGTCTGAGCAAGCAAGCAGAAAGGGGATGACTTGCAGGCTTTTAGGGGGCGGGTGCCTGAGGTTAAGGGCTCCAGAATCTGTCTGGAGTCTTACCTTCAGCTTCTCTTCCAGCTAGCACCGCCCACATGAGGATCCCGAAGCTGCAGGAGACACAAAGCTTAGGTCTAGCCCACCCACTAGCAAGACTCCTCTCCCATATACCCACCCCTAGAAGGGCCCAGAGGGGTGTAAGAATCTGGAATTTGAATTTGGGTGGGCACTTTACCTGTAGACATCACTGGCCATGGAGGCCTTCTGGTTTACATTGGTAAGCAGTTCTGGGGCCAAATAGGCCAGGGTGCCTCCTGGTTCCCCTGACCCTGCCCCTGACTGCGAGCCTCCCTGAAACGTGGACAGGCCGAAATCTGCCAACTGCAAAGGACAGGAAGAAGGAAGTAGGAGAAGAGGGGGCCAGGCAGCCTCCAGAATTCTCCTTCCCCCCAGAAAGTGTCAGTCCAGTTTTGTAAAGGTGTGGAGGGTCAGAAGAGGGGCAATGAGTGGAACTCTTGGGTTGGAGAGCTGGGTCCCCTGTGCATGGGGCTGTGTCTTCTGGGCAAGGTTGGTCAAGGCCCTTTGGAGGGCCCTGTGGGGTGGCTCAGGGCCTCCATCACCAGGCATGGCATTAGCTAAAACTCCTGGCTGGACCTTGACCCAGGGCGGAAGGGGCTTTGTTTCGAGGCTACTCTGGAGTAGGGAGGGGCTGACCTTGGCATGCAGGTCTGCGTCCAGGAGGACGTTGGAAGGTTTGAGGTCCCGGTGCAGGAGCACGGGATTCAGGCTGTGCAGGTAACACATGCCGAGCACCACTTCCTGCAGCAGGCGGTAGAGCAACGGCCAGGGCCGAGGGCAAGGAGGGCGCTGAGAGCACCCAGGCTGCAGCAGCCCCGCCAGCGAGCCATTCTCCATGAATCGAGTCACCAGGGCCGGCCCAGACACGTAGTCCCACTCCAGGTTCTCCATCACCCCCAGCAGGAGCAGCACGTACTGGTTACGAAGGTTTGCCATAGCCTTCACCTCCCTGGAGATCGTTTCCCTGCGCTCCGGGAGAGAGGGAGTCGCGCTCAGACCGGGCGGAGATCCCTCCCTTCCCCATTTAGGACCCGAGCTGCGCGGCCCCGCCTCCTCGGCTCTGCCCCCCCACTCCCCCTCGCCTGCCGCTCTGTCACTCACGAGTTCACGATCTTAACCGCTACGTCATAGCCCCAAGTCCTGTGGTGAGCCCGGAACACAGCGCCGAACCCGCCCTTGCCGACAAACTTCGGGTTCTCCAATTCCTCGAGGGACACCAAGGAGGTGGAGGCACCGTTGGGCCTGAAAGAGGCGTCTCGTCCCCTAGCTGGCCGTGACCCACGTCCGAGCTACCATCCCCATCCCGCTGGAACTCCGCGCGTCCCATCCTCAGCCTCCCACGACAGCCTCCACAGTCCCTGGACCTGGACACCCTGAGCGTGACCACTGAGCACCCTGTGTGTGAGTGTGGAGACTGCCGACCTCTCCTCCCCACTCACCATAACCTGTCGCTAGACATCAGGCTGCTAGGTGCGACGGGCTTCTGGAAGTTGCAAGCCTTCCGGATGGGCTAAAGCTTGGGGCAGCGAGGGGAAGTGGGTCTGGAAAGGGGTCAATCTCTTGACCAACGGATTCCGCTTCCGAGTCACTTCTCCTATACCCAGTGAACTTCCTTCTCCACAGACGACTCTGCAGTCCCACCCCCTGGGGAGGGGCAGAAAGAAAGCTAGAGTGTTTTTTCTCTTCTTGTTCGTGTTTCCTGGTCACCTGCAGCGTGCCGTCCCGGCTAGGTGTAGCTGGGTGTTCAGGGTGCAACAGAAAGTCCTCGCCTTCCAGGAGTCCACTACCGACCCACTCCCACAGCCTATCCCTCTCCCGTTGGAGACCTTTCACCCTCCACCACCTGCCAGGTCTGGGCTGGGGCAGCGATGGGGCTTAGGAGGGTTTGATGTCTAGGGCTCAGTTCTCTCACAGCTGCCCATGATCATAGCTAACACTTCTGTAAAGCTTACCCTGTGCCAGGTAGTGCATCAGCTTATTTAATTCTCAGGCAACACTAAGGGATAGGTATGGCTTTTATGACCCTTTTCCCCCTATTTTATTTATTTGACATGCAAATCGAGGATATTACCATATACATCATTTTCAATAGAGAATTTTACGTTTTAGGGCTTGTTAAGTGTTTCTTCTCCTTGCCTCTCCCACCTACCCTGTACCACCCATTTCCTTCCTCACAGACTCTGGTGTCTGGCTATACTCGCTGTATTGCCATTTTATAGATGAGAAATTATTTAAAACCTGGCTCTGGGCTATAGAGTTATCCTATTTTTTTTTCTTTTTTGGAGAGTTTTTTCCTATAGGGCATGTGCGTGTGCCAGAAAGATAGAGAGACAGAGAGACAGAAAGCAAGAAATCACCCCCCAGGGGAATGGCCACGCCGCAATCCCTTCTCCTCCATTCTCCTGTCGGGATCTTGGGCACGCATGCACATGTGCCCGGCGTGGATTTAAGCCACCGGGTCCGGGACTCAAACCATGGTCAACTACATGGGAGTCCAGCAACATAGCCACTAGCCAACTGCTGGTTCCTGAACATGGACCTCTGAGAGCTCAGGAGCATGGGGGAGTCCTGACAATTTAAGGCAAACAAGATGTCCATATTTTACCTCCCGAAGGTCTGATCATGCCTGGAGGTGGTGGGACTAGCGGTGTAGGCACTCAGTCCTTCATGGGGAGAGCCAACCCTGTGTGTGTGTCGTGCATCAGGTTTCACTAAAAGGTGCTCACCTTGGTACAAGCTTTCTATTCTTTCCAGTGGTTAATCCCAATGGCCACGCCACCATCCCTTCTCCTTCATTCTCATCGGATTTTGGGTATGCTCACACATGAGTCCAACATGATTTTCAAACTGCCAGGTCCTGGACTTAAGTTGTGGTCAATTAGGTGGGAGTCCAGCACCTTAACCACCCTGCCACCTCGTGGCCTTACCCAGCTGTTTTTTTTTTTTTTTTCCTTTTTTTTGAAGAGGTTTTTTTGCTATAGGGTGCATGCACTCGCCAGCCAGACAGAGAGAGACAGACAGAAAGTGAGAAATCACCCCCCAGGGGGGATGGCCACGCCACAATCCCTTCTCCTCCATTCTCCTCTCGGGATCTTGGGCACGCACACACACGCGCCCAGCATGAGTTTAAGCCACCAGGTCTGGGACGCGAACCGTGGTCGACTACATGGGAGTCTAGCGACATAGCCATTATGCTAACTGCTGGTCCCCCCAGCTGTTTCTTAAAGCCACTAGGTCGTGACTCACATCATGTGGTCAGACATGTGAGATCCAGCTGCCTTAACTAACACAGGCCACTTGCTGGCCTTAGAGCCTAGGGACCGTTTTATGGCTGGATAGCTTCAGATTGGGACAAGACTCTCAGAATCAATGCTGTGAAGATACCTTGAAGTACAGGATTGGGGTGATGGCTGGGCCTGAATACTTTTTGATTCAAAACAGAGCCCCTATAAAAGAAGGAGGAACAGGGAGAAGCCAGGTCTAAGTGCTTAGGACCATCCTAGGCTTCTGGTGGAGGTGAGGTAGTGGAGCCAGGTGTGTAGGCAAAGCTGATTTCAAGATTTCGGAGCTCTGGCCTTTCCTGAGGCTTGGTGCTCCTGATTCCAGCTGTCCCGGGCTTCTGGAGTCTATTTGTGGGTCTCTTATCCCTTTAGTTCTCTGTTCCTGATTGCCTCTGATCGCCTGTAGCCCCACCCCCACCCCATGAACTTGGCCCCTATCCCTGTTTGATGTAGGGGTGGGGAGATGGGTGGTAGGTTTGGACTCTCTCCTTTCATATTCTAGTCCTAATTCTCATCTATTGTTTGATTAAGAGAATTGCCTGCTAGACCAAATGGTAGTAATTGAGATGACAATAAATAGAATTATGGAGAACTTTTATCTTCCTTAGCATTTTTTTTTTTTTTGGAGAGGTTTTTGTTATAGGGCACGTGCACTCGCCAGAAAGACAGAGAGAGACAGAGAGACAGAAAGCGAGAAATCACCCCCCAGAGGGGATGGCCACGCCGCAATCCCTTCTCCTCCATTCTCCTCTTGGGATCTTGGGCATGCATGCACACGTGCCCGGAGTGAGTTTTAAGCCACTGGGTCTGGGACGTGAACCGTGGTCGACTATGTGGGAGTCCAGAGACATAGCCATTACACTAACTGCTGGTCCCTTCCTTGGCATTTGTATGTATGTTTTTACATTGAGTTATAAGGATGTTGTTTATAATAGTGAAAAAATAGAACCCTAAATACCCAATTATAAGAAAAACATTTAATATATTATGCTATGGAAGACTATAGAGCTATTAAAATGAGGCTATCTGTATTCATTAATTTGAAGTTGTTTATCATATATCAAGGGAGAAAAGGTAGGTTATAAAACAATGTGTGTTGGGGCCAGCAGGTGGCATGGTAGTTAAAGTGCTGAACTCCCACATGGCCAACAACAGTGCAAGTCTCAGATATGGTCGCTTGAAAATCACACCAGGCTCATGCATCTGTGTGCCAAAAATCCCAGGAGGAGAATGGAGAAGGGATTGCTGTGTGACGATCCCCCCAGGGTGTGATTTCTTACTTTCTCTCTCAATGTCTCTCTCCATCTGTCTCCAGAGAATACGTGTGCCATACAGCAAAAATCTTAAATTAAAAATAAAAAGATGGGGGGAACCAGCAGTTAGCGTAATGGCTATGTCGCTGGACTCCCACGTAGTCGACCGCAGTTCGTGTCCCGGGCCTTCACTTTATCCCTCTCTCTCAGGTATGCTCATGTGCCTTGTAGCAAATTAAAAAATAATAATGATAAATAAAATTTAATAATTCTTTTATAAAAAGTGTCATATAACCACATTTCCATTTGTTTTAAAAATTTCCCTCTAGTAGTATGACAAATTTAATATTCTCAAAAGCCTCACATAGCAGAATACCTAAATGTTATATAAAGTACACCAATCATACATTTTTTTAATTCATTAATGAGTTCTCCAAAAAAAAAAAAAAAAAAAAAAAACCCCCCAGGGGT
>NW_006159594.1:2574015-2578356 GCF_000334495.1 Tupaia belangeri chinensis
TTTTAATTATTTAAAAGGTTCCCCAAAAAAAAAAAAAAAAAAAAGCAATCCTCCAAGGGTATCCCCTTGACAATAACAAAATAGAACAATAATATAAAAAAGTAGACAATAAGCAAGCAGAGAGATTAACTAAGGAGAGACCTAGGGCTTGCTATGGGGTGGGGGTTGGGAGGAACCAGAGAGTAAGCCCTGCAACCTAGGAAGATGGGAGAGCTGAATCTGAGACTGCCCCCCCACCCCCATAAAACTGGGGCCCTCAAAAGGGCTATATTCTTTTTTTCCTTTTTATTTTTTTGAGAGATTTTTGCCATAGGGCATGTATACTTGCTGAAGAGATAGAAACAGAGAGACAGAGAGCAAGAAATCACCCCCCCACCCCCGGGGAGATGGCCATTCTGCAGTCCTCTCTCCTCAACTCTTCTCTCAGGATCTTGGGCACACATGCCCAGCACGAGTTTTAAGGTACCCGGTCCAGGACTCAAACCAGGTTGACTACGTGGAAGCTCAGTGACATAACCATTACGCCGCCTGCTGGTCCCAGAGCTACATTCTTAGTCTAAAGAGAAATGTTCACCCATTTGTGTGGGGAATTATGAAGAAACCTGTCCAAGCTGCAGCATTATATGTTAAAATTAATAAAAATGTTAGTTTCCACATGGAACCTGTTTTCACATGACTATGTGGTTGAAATTTTCCTTTTCCTTTATTAAAGTAAATCATAAAATGAAAAATTTAAGTGACTCCGGATTACGACTGCTCCATACAGTCCAGCAGAAACAAGTCAAAGCATTCTACCTACAGGCTGCTGACTTAAATTCAACCAAATATAAACTCACAAAAATATTACTAAGTATATAATGATTCAAACTACCACGAGAGAGATTAAGCAGGAACAATAATCAACAGCTTAAACTTCTAAGAACATCAGAGTTTAGAATAATCAGATAAAGAATCTAAAGTTATTGAAGAAATAAGATGGGAATAGAGAAAAATGAGTAAGGAACAAGAGATTATAAAAATGCACTATTTTAGGACCAGCAGTTGGCATAATAGCTATGTCGCTGGACTCCCATGTAGTGGATCGTGGTTCTAGTCCTAGACCCGGTGGCTTAAACTCATGCCGGGACGTGTGCATGCATGCCCAAGATCCCAAGAGGAGAATGGAGGAGAAGGGATTGCAGCGTGGCCATCTCCTCTGGGGGGTGATTTCTTGATTTCTGTCTCTCTGTCTCTCTCTGTCTTTTTGGCGAGTGCACACTCCCTATAGCAAAAACCTAAGAAGAAAAAAAGAAAATCACTATTTTAAGAAAACAATGAATTATCAAAAGTAAAAATGTGGGACCAGCAGGTGAGGTAGTGATTAAGGCGCTGGACTCCCATGTGGACTCCCCATGGCTAGCTGTGGTTTGAGTCCTGGACCTAGAGGTTTGAAACTCACACTGGGAATGTGTGAGTGCATGCCTAAAATCCTGAGAGAAGGGAGGAGAAGGGATTGCGTTATGACCACCCTGCCACCAGAGATGATTTCTCACTTTATCTCTCTCTCTGTCTCTCTCTTGAAAGTGCATGCACCCTATTGCAAAAATCTCTCTAAATAAATAAATAACAGTTAAAACTATAATGGCTCATTAAACAGAAAATATAGCTAAAGAGAGAATTAGAGTACTGAAAGATGGATCTGAAGAAATTCTCCAGAATGAAGCAGAGAGAAGCAGACACAAAAGTTAAGACATGGAGTCTGTCCCATAGCTCAGTAGTTAAGCACTACACAAAAGAAGACAGCTTCACATGGCCATCCAAGGTTTGAATCTCCTCTAGAGAGGACCAACAGTTAGCATAATGGGGACCAACAGTTAGCATAATGGCTGTGTCGCTGGACTCCCATGTAGTCAACCGAGGTTCGCGTCCCGAACCTGGTGGCTTAAACTCACGCTGGGCGCATGTGTGTGCATGCTCAAGATCCCGAGAGGAGAATGGAGGAGAAGGGATTGCGGCATGGCTATCCCCCCTGGGGGGTGATTTCTCACTTTCTGTCTCTCTGTCTCTGTCTTTCTGGTGAGCGCATGCACCCTGTAGTTAAAACCTCTCCAAAAAAAGGAAAAAAAATATGCCAGCCATGTGCATGTGTATCCAGCATCCTAATAAGATGGATAATAGGAGGGAGAAGAATTGTGGTGTGACCAGGCCCTGTTGGGAGGTTCTCTCTCTCTCTCTGTCTCTCTCTAGTGCAAACACCCTCTGGCATTAAAAAAAAAAGACAAATAACAAAGAGGTCTAACAGGTATCAAATTGGAATCCCATGAGGAAGAAGAGAGAAAAATGAGAGCAAGGCAATGCTAAAGAGAAAATAGCTGATGTTTTAAAAGAATTAAGGAAAGATAAGAATCTACAAACATAGGAAGTACAACTGAACTGGTCACACAAACATCGAAACCAGAAGACGCTGGAATGATTCAAAGTGTTTAAAGATAGAAAAAACAATCTATAAGCATAGAGCTGCATACCCAGCAAAAAAAATTTTCCCCAAGGACAAAGGTGAAAAAAAAAAAAAAACCCCCTTCATATAAATGAAAACTGAGTTGATCACCCACGGACTCTTCCCTAAAGAAATGGATGTGCACCGATGTCTCTACCTGGGGGGGACAGTCGAACAGGTTTCCTGAGGGAAGCAGTGAGAGCCGGGACAAGCAGCGCAGTGTTACAACACGGAGACGACACAGTGTCTTCAGGGTCGTCAGTTTATTGTGGGCAGCACGGTACAGCATGGAGACGATGCAGTGTTACAACTCTTCAGGGTCACGTTGTCTATTGTGAGCAGCATGGAGACAATGCGGTGTCACAACTCTTCAGGGTCGTCTGGAGACAACGGTGTCACAAATCTTCAGGGTCTTCCGGAGACGACACGGTGTTACAACTCTTCAGGGTCTTCCGGAGACGATGCAGTGTTACAACTCTTCAGGGTCTTCTGGATCGTCTGTGTCGTCTTCCTGGTGATTGTCTGGCGATTGTGGGCCAGGCATCGTGGTTATATACATGCTGGTGGGCCGTGATTGGTTGTAAAAGGTGGGTTATGATTGGTTGCTTTTGGACCAATCATGAGGTGCCGGATATGCAAATCTGAGGGATTCTAGTGGCCAATCAGAGCATGGTTTCGAAGGTGAGGTTTTTGAAGGGACCCAATTGTGGCCTTTGGCATTGTGTAACTGTTTGCTTTCTGAGAAACTGGCCATATTCGCTGGTTCACAGCCTCCCACACACCAAAAAGATACAATTTATCCCAGAAGAAATACGTAAGATTCAAGAAGAAATGGAAGATTTGGAAGCAGGGATGCAAATACATATTCATACACCAATGTCCATAGCAGCATTATTTATAATCGTGAAAATGTGAAAACTAAACAAATGTCTCTCAATGGATGAACAAATATACAAAATGTGGTATACACACATAATGGAATATGATTCATCCTTAATAAATTATTTAAAATATATAAAATTTATAAAAAGAATATAAAATACAAGAAAATAAAAATCACCAGCAAGGGGCCAGCAGGTGGCATGGTGGTTAAGGGCACTGGACTCCCACTTGTTTAACCTCAGTTCAAGTACTGGACCAGGTGGCTTGCTTTCTCACTTTCTCTCTCTCTCTCTCTTTCATTCTATCCCTCTTTGGTCAAATTTAAATAAATAAATAAAGTTTAATAAAGTAATTCTAAAAAAAAGAAAGAAGCAATCACAAAAGACACATATTATATGATGCTACTTACATGAGGTACCTAGAATAGTCAAATTCATAGTATTGTAGAATGACAGTTTCCAGTGCTAGGGGAGGAGGGAATGGGGAGTTACTGTTTAATGGGTACAAAATCTTCTTTGGGGAAGATAAAAAAGTTCTAG
Source organism: Tupaia belangeri chinensis (assembly GCF_000334495.1). Lineage (NCBI taxonomy): Eukaryota > Metazoa > Chordata > Mammalia > Scandentia > Tupaiidae > Tupaia > Tupaia belangeri. Next base: position 2,577,913 of record NW_006159594.1, read on the forward strand.
GGAAGGAGGGTTGGTATGCAATAATGTGAATATATTTAATGCCACTTATTGTATATTTTAAAATGACTAAAATGGCAAGTTTTATGTTATGTATACTTGATCACAAAGGGATCTGATGAAAATATAATTCCTTGTATTAGAAAAGGAGAAGTGAACATTTATATCAGTAAACATTTAGCTATTTAAACATTTAATTTTGGGGCCAGCAGTTAGCATAATGGCTATGTCACTGGACTCCCATGTAGTCGACTGTGGTTCGAGTCCTGGACCCAGTGGCTTAAACTCACACCGGGTACGTGTGCGTGTGTGCCCAAGATCCCATGAGGAGAATGGAGAAGAAGAGATTGCGTTGTGGCCATCCCCCCTGGGGGGGTGATTTCTCGCTTTCTGTCTCTCTGTCTTTCTGGCGAGCACACGCACCCTATAGCAAAAAACTCTCAAAAA
>NW_006159594.1:2578747-2580382 GCF_000334495.1 Tupaia belangeri chinensis
AGCAGTTTTTTTTCACTGTCTGTTTTCTTTATTGGTAGTTTGAGACTGTGATGATTACAAGCAATAAAAAGCAGCCTGCTATGCTTTATATCATGGTTTCACACAAAGCAGATAAAGAAATATCGGAATGCCTAATTAACTACTTAAAAAAAGAAAAAAAACTGCTAAGAGCATATGGCAGAAGAATGATGGAAAAATTGCTGTGGGAAGAAAAGGTATAAATAAAGAAGTAGTTCTTGGGACCAGCAGATGGCATAATGGTTACATTGCTGGACTCCCACCCCCATGATGGATGGCAATTCAAGTCCTAGACCCGGAGGCTTAAAACTCAAGCTGGCCACATATGCATGGCTGCCCCAGATCCTGAGAAGAGAATGGAGGAGAAGGGACTGTGGTGTGGCCATTCCCCCCACCCCACCCCCCGCCCAGGGAGGTGATTTCTCACTTTCTGTTTCTCTGTCTGTCTGGTGATCGCACACACCCTATAGCAAAAATCTCTCTCTTTTTTTTAAAATTTAATTTTATTATTATTATTTTTAAAACATTTTCCCCCCACATTTTATTGATTCACAAAGCACCTTAAACTAAAACTATGGAAAAAGCTAGAAACTAATTACAAATGCACTGTAATTTTCTTCTGAAGCATTTTTAATTAATTAATTAATTTACATTCGTTCCCTTAGCATTGTCACGGCATACAAAATGCGTTTCCCCATCCAAGATATACTGCATACTGGCTTAATCATACATGTTATCATCATTAATTTTCCATTTCTAGTTCTCTCTCTATATATATACATGTATATATATATATATATTTACCACTATTTCCCACCCTTTGCCATTTCCCACCCTCTGCCCACACTATCTTAGGTGTCTACAGTTGTTTTCCATTCCTTTTCCCCCCCACATTTTATTGATTCACAAAATTTCTTAAGTAATCTAACTACTTTCAATAGTAAGTTTAACTGGTATGTACATATCAGTGAATACGAAGTCTGACTTTACGTGTGAAACTCTGAGTAGAATGAATATACTATAAGGTAGCACTTAGCTGATGCTATAAAGCTTACTGTGGTTGTTAAATAGGTATTTTTAAATATATTTTTTAATTTTAAGAAAAGCAGTTTTAGCTTTAAGAAATTGAAGAAATGCTAAGAAACTTTACTTAAAACTGAAAGCCAGGAAACAGGTTAGGATTCTGTTCCAATAGTAGGTACATGAGCCTACCAGCAGCTCAAGACAGGACACAAATCTTTAAAACTGGAAAACAAAGCCTAAAAGAAAATCAGCAATGTTTTAGTCAAAAGTCATAAAATGCTATTTCACTAGTTCAGTCTCCTCTACTTTATCTTCTGTTGTGGTCCAAACTTCCCATTTAAATTCTGGGATATAATGTTCAACTCCGGATGTGTCTCTATGATTAGGCTGGCCATTTTTTTAGTTTTTGAACTCTTATTTCTGTGTGTCTGTACTTAATTTTCCTGGTATAGCACTCCCTTGAGAACTTCTTGGAGATCTGGTCTGGTGTTGGTAAATTCTTTCAGGTTTTGTTTATCTGAGAATATTCTTGTCTTTTCTTCCCATATGAAGGATAATCTTGCCAGGTACAGTATTCTTGGTTGAAATTGCTTT
>NW_006159594.1:2580782-2582525 GCF_000334495.1 Tupaia belangeri chinensis
CAGGATTTCATGGAATAAATTATCAATGCCCTTATGAGTCTCTTCACTTTCTGGGATACCAATTATCCAGATGTTTGGATGTTTGATGGTATCTAGTATTTCTCATATATTATTCTCATTTTTGGGGGCCATTTTCTCAATCTTCATAGTGGATTTTTCTGGGCCGGTGATTCTAACTTCTATATTTGAGATTCTATTTTCTGTATGATCTAGTCTGCTTTTAATACTTTCAAGGGAGATTTTGACTTCCTGTATTATAGACTTCATCTCTAACAGGTCCATTTGATTCTTTTTTAGAATGTGTATTTCCTCTTTTAGATCTTGTAAGAATTTCCTCATCTCCTGGAACTCATCAGCTCCTTTCTCCCACCTCTTCTGCAGTTCACTGTCTCTCTTCTCTTCCATCTCTGTTAGCTTTGTCATTATAAATATTCTAAAATTCTTATCAGACATTTCCATGAGTTTCATTGTACTGTTTGAAGATGAATAACACCTATTCATGAATAGGTGTTATTCTTATCCCTTGGAGGAGAGGTATTTCCTTGCTTTCTCATATTTCTGGTGATCCTGCGGTGATTTTTAGTCATCTGCTGGATGGTGGATTTCTTCCTAATTCTTGAAGTTCAGTCTGGGTGTTCAGAGGTGAGCAGAACGAGGCAATCAGCAATCTTTCTACTGTACCATTTTGACCCTTTGTGCATCAGATTCAAGGTGAAGAGAGAAATATTTTGACCCTAATCATATTCAGCATTTCACAGCTGAGGTATGGTATCCATCTCATGATAGACCTGGATTGGGTTGTGCCTTTCTAGAAATGAGTCTAGAGGAGGAAGTATCGGCAGAAAATCTTCATTTTTGGTCAAGGAAACTAGTATTTCACAGCTGAAGTATGGTATCCAACTCAAGATTTTAAAATCTCTCTTAAAAGAAAAAGAGAGGTGGGACCAGCAATTGGCATAATGGCTATGTCGCTAGACTCCCATGTAGTCGACCACGGTTCAAGTCCTGGACACGATGGCTTATACTCATGCTGGGCGCGTGTGCGTTTGTGTCCAAGATCCTGAGAGGAGAATGGAGGAGAAAGGATTGTGGCACGGCCATCCCCCCTGGGGGGTGATTTCTCCCTTTCTGTCTCTCTGTCTCTCTCTTTCTGGTGAGCACAAACACCCGATAGCAAACACCTCTCCAAAAAAAAAAAAAGAAAAGAAAAGAAAGAAAAAGAGAAGTATTTCTTACATGAAAAAGTCCCAAGAATCACAAAATCTGCAGACACTTGGTCAGTCAAATACTGCTGTACTGATTTAATCAGCATAAAATTGAGAGAGCTTTTATATCTGTAGTGAAAATCCAAATGTGGGAAGGGCAAACTTTAAAACAGCAGAGAAGGTGAGGAGGAGGGTGAACGAACATGCATGTTGGAACAGTGGGGACAGGTAGTAGACCCCTGTCAAACCAGTATAAGTTTCTTGTTTTCTTTTTCTCTCTTTTTTTTTTTTAGAGGTTTTTGCTATAGGGCATGTGTGCTCACCAGAAAGACAGAGAGAGACAGAGAGACAGAAAGCGAGAAATCACCCCCCGGGGGGATGGCCACGCCACAATCCCTTCTCCTCCATTCTCTTTTTTTTATAGACCACAGGTTAGTTTATTTTTAACACCCATCATGCCATGAATTCATAGGGAATAGGTTCCAGTAGCTCAGGCTCCTTTCCATTGGTTCTCACAAAGTGTGCTTCTCTGGGTGGA
>NW_006159594.1:2582754-2609091 GCF_000334495.1 Tupaia belangeri chinensis
TCTTTCCCTTTGTGTTCGTCATTTTGGTTAATTACTGGAAGATGGCGGTTCCGGCCAAAAGGCTCTTCCATTCTCTTCTCAGGATCTTGGGCACGCATGCACACGTGCCTGGTGTGAGTTTAAGCCACCGGGTCTGGGTCTTGAACTGTGGTCTACTACATGAGAGTCCAGTGACATAACAATTAAGCTAACTGCTGGCCCCTAAGTTTCTTGTTTTCTCATAGAAAATATTTTTATACATGTATTGTTTTCCCTCCTTATGAAGCCTGTCAGTGTCTAGATATGTCTGTTCCATTTTTTGTCTTGTTTTTATTGGTGATAATACAATGTACTATTGCATTTCCTCTAATTCCTGCACTGTGTGGAAATATTAGATGATTTTGAATATTCTTATTTCTTATCTGTATTTTCTGATTTTTCTAAAATGAATCCATGACATCTGTATAATAATACACATTTCAGCTTCCTTCCTCTGTCTCCCAGGACATTGCTCAGAGAGGTAGTAACCTCCTCTCTCACCTACTGCTACTCTATACTGAGAATCTCCTCTGCACTACTCTTCCCTGATTTCTGGGAACTGTAAGTAGGCCTGTGGGAATCACCTTTGATTCTTAATTGGAGTTCCAATATGGTGAGTAAGATTTTGAAGGCCATAAACCTGGGAGAGGTGATTCCAGTCAGCGATGATCTTGTATGCCAAAGGTAAAGTTCACAACGTAAACTTTTTTTTTTCTTTTCTCCCAAGCATCTTTATTATCATCAACAATTGAGAAAATAAAAGCTGCCTTGGGCCAGCCACATAGCACAGCAGTTAAGCATTGTACTTTGGGAGTCAGATCTCACAGGGTTGACCAGGGTTTGAGTCCTCATCCTAGTGACTTGAAAAATGCCACTAGGTGAATGTGCAAAAGTGTCCCAAATCCTGACAAGCTGGAGAAATAAAGGAAAAAGGATTGTGGTGTGACCGTGTCCCATCGGGTATTGCTTTCTCTCTCTGTATTGTGCCCACATACTCTCTGACAATAAATAAACAGAAATAAAATAAATAAATAAATAAATAAATAAATAAAAACTGTCTTTTTTTCCCCCAAAACCACACTTCACAAAGCACTTTTAAAAAAAAGACTTTAACTTTATTTATTTATTTTAATTTGTCCACCCCCCAAAACCACACTTCACAAAGCACTTTTTAAAAAAAGACTTTATTTAACTTTATTTATTTATTTTAATTTGTCCAGAGAGGTACAGAGTGAGAGAGAGAGAGAGAGAGAGAGAGAGAGAGAGAGAGAGAGGAGAGTGAGAAAGCAAACCGTCAGGTCTGGGACTCAAACCAGGTCGCCCATGTAGAAGTCCAGTGCCCTTAACCACCATGCCACCTACTGGCCCCCACAAAGCACTTTCATAGTAAATGGTCACAATCCTGTGAGGTTGGACTTTATTGCCCTGGGTTTACAGATGAGGATATAAAAGGGCTTTTTTGTGTGTGGGGGCCTTGACGTGAACAACAAACATAGTGATAAGAAACCTTTTTACAGGTTCGTGTAAAAAGGGTGAGAGACTGCTCAGGTTCATAGGGGAACCCTTATCTCTGCTCTCAGCTGCTGGGGAAAAACAAACAAACAAACAAAACATCATTAGAGGGGCAAAGGACACAACTACAGACAAATGAACTGTCACTTTGGCAATCGGGCTGAACTCAACTCAGAAAAGACAAACAAATCCCAGAGTTTGAGCAGAGAAGAGTTATGGGAACATTTGCCCCTTGGAAAGGCCTCTCCAGCTACAACCACTGCTTCTCCTTCTCCCTGACATAAGGTTCATTCTTTTGGGGAGCCCCTTGCAGGGCCCGGGGCATGCTCTTCTTTAGGATTCCAAGCAGGTCAAATACTGTTTTTACTTGTTTTCCCTTTGCAAAGCTGAGAAATTGATGCTTTCACAAAGAGTCGTGCTGTGTCTAGCCACTACCCCACCTGTGTTCACGTGTCTCAGCAACATGGAATCCCTGCTCCTCATCTGTTTCTTCACGGAGCACATTTTGGGGTTGTGTCCTGGCGTGTCCACTGACAGAACCTAAGTTGCCTGTCTGCACCTTCAAGGAAAAGCAGGCTGGGGAGGGTAACGTCTCTGAGCCTACATTTCAAGGGGGCCCTCAAAAGATTTTGAGCAGTCATAAATTATAAGTGTCCACATTCACGCAACCATAATGTACCTTCTATCAGCATAGAATCCTTCTCTCCTGCTTCACTGTGTCTAGCAAATGTCAAAGATTTAATTTCTATGCTCTCCCAGCCCCTCTCATCCTGTGGAGCAGGCCACTCCTTCAAATGTCTTGGCTAGCTGGCTTTGAATGTCCTCCCAATATTCATGTGTTGAGACTTATTTATGAAGGGATAAGAGGGAGAACATTTAATCTGATTATGGTGTTTAAAGGTAGGGCTTTTAGGAGGAGATTAGGATGAAGGTTATCAGGGTGGGGCCCCTATGGTCAAGCCCTGGTGGATTATAAGGACAGGGAACGAGACAGACTATGGACACAGCCCACTGGCTCTGCTCTGTTCTTGCCCTTGTGGCTCTATAGGACTTCTACCAGAACTGGTCCCTGGACTTTGAATCTTCAAACCATGAGTCAAATAAACTCTACTTTTATCAATTACCCAAATTCAGGTATTTTCTTTTATTAGGAAAAAATGGACTGAAGGGCCAGCAGGTGGGATAGTGGTTAAGACATTGAACTCTCACATGGTTTGTTGAGCTTTGAGTCCCAGATCTGATGACTTGAAACTCACACTTGGCGCATGTACATGCATACTCAGTCCTGAGAGGAGAATAGAAACAGGATTGCAGTATGCCCCATCTCCCCAGGAGGTATTTTCCCCTTTCTGTCTCTGTCTCTCCAGTGAACACACATGCCCTATAGTGAAAATCTCTCAGTGTGTGTGGGGGGGAATAAAAGGACTAGAAGAATGTTTTACTCCCTTCTCCAAGAGGGAGTTGGGCAAAGCCTAATAGGCAAGGGTATAGGCTCTGGAGTCAGGTTGCCTGAATTGAATTTTACTCTGTCAACTATTAGCTGTTTGACCTCTGGTAAAAGTCTTTGAGTTCTGGTTTAATTATAGTACCTACTTAATGGGTTGTGAGGATGAAATAAAATAAGGTGGCAACCTAATAAAGGAAGTTGAGGCACAGTAAGTGAAGCAAAAGAAATTTATTTGAACCCAGGACTGAGGATGACACTTGGATGACACATAGTCCAGTTGCTTAGAAAGTGAATACTCAAGTGGCTGTTGAGAGGGCTGGTTTATATAACGAAGAGAAGGGCACGAAGAGGGGAGGTTACCAGTTGTTTGTCAAGAATTCACATTGGTCCGCTTAAAATAACACAGGTCATTGATTGGCTATGCCTTAGTCTTTACCTCATAAATTCTGGGAATATTGCCATGAAGCAAGGGTGGGAGTCTCAAAGTAACGGGTGTCAGCATCAGTTTGTTTACTTCAAATTAAAACAAGCCCTGGGGACCATAATCCCATGACTGTGGGGTGCAATCGAGGCCTTGTTGCTCATGCCTCTCTTGGGCCAAATTGCAAAAGAACATACATTCTATGGACTGCTCAGAACTGCTTTCCTTTTCTGAAGGCATGAAAGAACATGGCGTATTTCTGAGCACACATCACAGGCAGTTATAGGCTTTATCACAATTAACACGATCTATTTCCAATGAGAGGAACTTTCTGGTTCACAACTGATTTGTAGAGCAGAGAATACTCATTTAACTAGTGTTTAGTGAAATAGCCAGCTCTTCCTTCTCTTGATAAACTCCCAGCCACACCCTTTCCTCTCAGGATCTCTTAAATGACTCACCCCTCAGGTATTCTCTCTTTTCTCTCCAGACAGTGACCTTGAGGGAGCCATTGAGGAAGTCAGTGTGTCCCTGCCGGTGATCTTGAGAACTGAGAGTGTTAGTTTGGGGTTTCTGACTTCTTTGTTGGAAAGCACTTGATGTGTGTTGCCCGGTGCAAAGCTGCTCAGTAAAGTTAGGTCATGTGGTTGACCCAAGGATGGACTTTGGGCCTGAGGCAACCATTTCTTTATTTTATTTTATTTTTATTTTTATTTTTGGAGAAGTTTTTGCTATAGGGCATGTGCGCTCGCCAGACAGACAGAGAGAGACAGAGAGACAGAAAGCGAGAAATCACCCCCCAGGGGGGATGGCCAAGCTGCAATCCCTTCTCCTCCATTCTCCTCTCGAGATCTTGGGCACGCACGCACACGCGCCCTAGGCAGCCATTTCTGATTTGAGCTGCAGCTGTGGTAGTTGGTCCCATGACCCTGTCAGTGACTATGAACAAGGCTCTGTCTCTGCTTTTCCTCCTCAGCTGGCAGAAGGGTGGGGAGGTGGGGCTGGACAAAAGAGTTAATGCTCTGAGGATATCTCTCACCAATGCTGGACATGGGTAAGTAAGTGCCCATCTTCCTGTCTTTTCCTTCTCCTGTCTTTTTTTTTCTTTTCTTTTCTTTTCTTTTTTGAGATTTTTGCTATAGAGTATGTGCACTCACCAGAGTCTCAGAGAGACAGAGAAAGTGAGAAATCACCCCCCCCCTGAGACGATGGCCATGCCACAATCCTTTCTCCAGTCTCCTCTAAGAATTTCGGGCATGCATGCACATGATCCTGGCATGAGTTTCTAGCTGCTGGGTCCGGGAATCAAATCACAGTTGGCCATGTAGGAGTCCAGCACCTTAGCCACCGCACCACCTGCTGGCCCCACCTCCCGTGCTTTCTGAGGTGTGGTCTGAGTCTTCAGAGGCTCTGTCTGGACTGAGCTCCATGCACAGCTAGCTCAGTGTATACCTTTGTACTGGCATTTTTCTTCTTTTCTGACTCATCTTTTCCACCCCCTCTTCCTGATCCCTGGGACCATTCCCCGAGAAGTTCAAGTCCAGATTTCAGGCACTTTTTTTTTTGTGGGGAAACACAATCTGGGATACGCCTCTGTCCTGTTTCCTCCTCATTGTTTCTCCTCTGGATGTCTTTGTGATTAGGATCCCTATCTGGAAGGAAAGAGGAAAGGAGGGGAGAGGAAGGGAACAGAACGAATCCAGCTATTTCACAGATGGGGTTTACTGTATACTGACCTCTAGGATGTGCTGAGGACTCACTTTTGTCATCTTATTCAAATCTTTGCAACAAACCCGTGAGGCAGATTATTTAACTTATTCGTTAAGAGAGATTTTTGCTACAGGGCACGTGCACTCTCTGGGGAGACAGACAGAAAGCGAGAAATCACGCTGCAATCCCTTCTCCTCCGTTCTCCTCTTGGGATCTTGGGAACGCATGCACACACGCCCATTGAGTTTTACGTCGCTGGGTCCGGGTCTCAAACTGGGGTTGACTATGTAGGAGTTCAGCGACGTAACCATTATGCCATCTGCTGGTCCCGAGGCAGATTATTAATAGACCCGTTTGATGGATGTAGAAACTGAAGAGGCTGTGAGAGGTTAAGTACCAACCCAAGGACACATAATGACTTTGTAGCAGAGCAGGGATTCAGTCACACTCCTTCTTGGGTGAGGTCCTTTTTCTGTTGTTTATTGGTATTATTTTTAGAGATCTTTGCTATAGGGCACATGTGCTCGCCCAAGAGGCAGAGAGAAACAAAGAGACAGAAAGTAAGAAATCACCGCCCAGAGGCAAGGGCCACACTGCAATCCCTTCTCCTCTATTCTCCTTTTGGGATTTTGGGCATGTTTGCACACACACCCAGCATGAAGTTTAAGGCACTGAGTCCGGGACTCAAACTGTGATCAGCCACCTGAGAGTCCAACCCATCAACCAGTACGCCACCTGCTGGCCCCAGGTGAGGTTCTTTGATAGAATTTGGAAATCAGATAATACTATTTTTTTTTATAAGCAGCTTAATAGCTTTATTGAAGTAGAGGTGGCATGCAATAAACTGCATATTGGGGCTGGCAGGTGGCATGGTGGTTAAGGGCGCTGGACTCTCACATGGCCAACTGAGGTCTGAATGCCGGACCTGGTGGCTTGCTTTCTTACTTTCCTTCTTTCTCTCTTACTTTCTCACTCTGTCCCTCTCTGGTCAAATTAAAATAAGTAAATAAGAAAAATAAAGTTAAATAAAATAATTTTAAAATGAGCTGCATATTTAAGACGTATAATTTGATAAGTTTTTGTGTATATATGTACCCATGAAGTCATCATCATGATTCAGATAGTGAACATATTCTCCACTTCCAAAAGTTTCCTTGTGCCCATTTCCTTTCTTTTTCTCTTTTAAAATTTGCCAGAGGTCCCATGTGCTCTCCAGAGAGAGAGAGAGAGAGACAAAGAGGGAAAATGAGAAAGCACCCCCAGGGGGCCATGGTCACGCTGCAATTCCTTTCCATCTTTCCTCCTCTCTGGATTTTGATCATGCATGCACACGTGCCTGGCATGTCTTTCCAGCTGCTAGGTCCAAGACTCTGTGCAATCAGCCACGTGGAATCCGGATGCCTCAATCACCACACCACAGGCTGGTCTCTTTATATCTATTTTCTTTTTAAAGAATTGTTAATTTAGGGACCAGCAGTTAGCATAATGGCTATGTCGCTGAACTCCCATGTAGCCGACCATCATTTGAGTCCCGGATCCAGTGGCTCAAACTCACGCTGGGCGCCTGTGCGTGCGTGCCTAAGACCCCAAAAGGAGAATAGAGGAGAAGGGGTTGTGGTGTGGTCATCCCCTGGGAGGTGATTTCTCACTTTCTATCTCTCTGCCCCTCTCTGTGTTTCTGGTGAGCGCATGTGCCCTATAGCAAAAACCTCTCCAAAAGAAGAAGAAGGAAGAAAAAAAAACTCTGTTAAAAAAAGAATTGTTAATTTAATTTAATTTATTATTATCATTGTTATTACTATTTTTTAATTTGCCATAGGGCATGTGCACTCACCGGAGAGAGACAGAGAGAGAAACCTGCCCATTAATCTCTGTCACTTTAGACTTGAATCACAGTTGGCCATGTAGGAGTTCAGAACCTCAACCACCACTCCACCTTCTGGTCCCTATATCCATTTTCAATACTTCCCTCTGCCTTTCTATGTCATTCCCTCTTTTCTAGCAACCATTAATCTCTGTCACTTTAGATTGGTTTACACTTTTTATTTTATATAAATGGAATCACAAAGCATGATTTCTTTTTTGTCTTGACCTCTTTCACTCAACATCTTTCATTTTATAAAAAAAATTTTTGAGAGATTTTTTGCTATAGGGTGCATGTGCTCGCCAGAAAGACAGAGAGAGACAGAGAGACAGGAAGCAAGAAATCACCCCCCAGGGGGGATGGCCATGCCACAATCCCTTCCTCCATTCTCCTTTTGGGGTCTTGGACATGCACACATATGTGCCCGGTGTGAGTTTAAGCCACCGGGTCTGAGACTCAAACTGTGGTCGACTACATAGGAGTCCAGCGACATAGTCATTACGCCAACTGCTGGTCCCCGATTATTTTATTTTATTTTTTAACTTTTTAAAATTATTTATTTGTTTATTTTAATTTGACCAGAGAGGGACAGAGTGAGAGAGAAAAAGAGAAAGAGAAAGCGAGAAACTAAGCTGCCAAATCTGAGACTCAAACCACAGTAGTCCATGTGGGAGTCCAGCATCCTCAACTACCGTGCCACCCACTGGCCCCTGTTCATTTTTAATGGCTGAATGGCGGCATCTCACTGTACAAATACACCAGGATTTATCTAGTCATTTGTTCTTACACAGAAATTTTTGACTATTACAAATAAAGCCCTTTTGAATATTCACATATAAGTCTGTTACATAGACTTCCAATCTTGGGTCAATACACAGGAGTGGAGTGGTTCAATCACATGTTAGGTAGATATAGATATAACTTTTTTGTTTTTTAGGTTTTTGCCATAGGCACATATGCTCGCCAGAGAGAGAGAGAGACAGAATGAGGGAAAGTGACACATCACCCCCTAGGGAAGATGGCCATGCTCCAGTCCCTTTCCTTCCATCCTCCTCTCAGGATCTTAGGCATGCATGCACATGCTACTGGCTGAGTTTTAAGTTGTTGGGTCCAGACTCATGGGAGTCCAGTGATGTAATCATTACATTGTCTGCTGGTCTCTAAGAATTTTAATTCTTCCATATCCTTGCCAGTATTATATCATATTCAAGTCCTTTAATATTAGTTACTCTGATAAATATCTCATTGTGGTTTTAATTTGCATTTCTCCTTTTGGGATTTTGGGCACACATACACATGCACTGGGTCTGGGACTTGAACCACAGTCAACTATGTGAGAGTCCAGTGATGTAACCATTACACCGTCTGCTGGTCCCACATTTGGTTATCTTTATAGATTTAATTTCTGTGCTGAAGTTCTACCTTTTTTCACCTATTTTCTCAAACTTACTGATTATCGATTTCTAAATTCTTGTCACAGAATTTCAGTATATGGAGGCCAGCAGGTGGTGTGGTGGTTAAGGGCACTGGACTTTCACATGGATGACCACAGTTTGAGTTATGGAATTAGCAGCTTGCTTCTTGCTTTCTCTTTCTCTCTCACTCTGTCCCTCTGGTCAAATTAAATAAATAAATGAATAAATAAAGTTAAATAAAATAATAATTTTTGAGAGAGGTTTTTGCTATAGGGCATGTATACTCCCAGAAAGACAGAGCGAGACAGAGAGTCAGAAAGCAAGAAATCACCCCCCAGGAGGGATGGCCACACTGCAATCTCTTCTCCTCCATTCTCTTCTCAGGATCTTGGGTACACATGCATACGTGCTTGGCATGAGTTTAAGCTGCCCAGTTCGGGATTTGAACTGCAGTGGACTATGTGGGAGTCCAGCGACATAGCCATTATGCCAACTGCTGGTCCCCTAATAAAATAATTCTTAAAAAAAAAAAGAATTTCAATATCTGAATCCACTATGGGTCTATTTCTATTGACTATTTTTTCTTTCAATTTTAAGTCATTTTATGTTACCTCCTGGTATGTCTGGTAATTTTATTTTATTGCCAAAGGATGTATGTGTTTACTATCAAGAGACAGAGACTGAGAGACAGAGAAGCAGGGAGAAAACACCTCCCACAGTGAGATAGTTATGCCACAATCCCTTCTCTCCATTTCTCCATTGCATTGGGTTTTGGGGCACGTATGCATATATGCTTAGTTTATTTTTCAAGCTGCTGGGGTCAGGATTTGAACCACAGTTGGCCATGTGGAAATTGGTTCTCTTACCTAGTAGGCATGGGATTGGCTATCCCTAGTAATTTTTTGATTAAATTTTTTTGCAATGAAAAATTGTAGAGATTGAATCTCTGGGAGGAATTGGCTTTCCCTAGTAATTTTTTGATTAAATTTTTTACAATGAAAAATTGTAGAGATTGAATCTCTGGGTAATATCAGGGTAACATTAAACTTCACCAGAGATAGTTTACTTTTATTCTGGCAGACAATTACAATCAGGGAAAATCTCTTTAATCTAATATGGGATTGAGGTGATTTGAAGCTGAGTTTCAGTCTTTGTGAGGGATGATCTATTTCCAGATTGCCCTTTGTGCCAATTATTAATTTATTGCCTCTGGGTTCCAAATCCACCCTTCACTTCCTGCTGGACAATACTGTAGCTGAATTCTACAAATAGTTTTCTTTGCCAGCTGGCACAGTGCTAGGCATTGTCAGTAGAGGGTGCTGGAGGAACACTGGAGCAGAAAGAAGGCCACCTTCCTAGCTCTATGTGCCCCCTTCGCTTTTACTCCTGCATGTGCAAACTTCTTCAGTGCAGGCTTAGGCATTGCAAGGCGGCCAGCAGTGCCCGGCAGCCCATGGCTTCTGCTGGCACCTCCTTGGGTGACTTCTCAGTGGGTTATAACTGGTGAAGTACTCTTTTATGAAGGACTTTCCTTGGCACCTCCTGGGGCTATTTTGCAGTGAGCACTGAGGGGCAGCATCTCGGTGCTCCCTCCAGCCACTGATCCAAGACCAGTCCCTATTTAATTTGGTCTAATCTCAGCCCTGAGAGTGGGGCTATTCTATTTGCTATTCCTTTGCCATTCTATTTCAGTTATAAGAATAGCAACTCTTTCTTTGATCCGCTATTCATAGATTCTTCAGAGTTTTCTATTCATACCAGCTCAGTACTCCAATATCATGTTGTGGTTAGTACTTACATTAAACTTTTCTGGTTCTAATTACTATGGGGGTTTGTTCTCCTGATTAAGCCCTGACCAACACAGTTCTCCAGGGACCCTAGTAGAACTCCTGCAGTGTTTGACAGGACCCCTCATCTTCAACAGACCCTAAATTCAATTTCTATTTCCTCAGTTATTCTCAGCCTCTTATGTTTTTAGCATTGCTTTTTGCTTGGTCCCTCAGCCTCTTGGTTGCTTCCCATAAACTGATAGGTGTCCCAGTGTGAAAAGCCATGCAGAATGTTGGACTCACTTCAGTGTGCTTTCATTTCATCTGTGACCTTGGCCCTTCTGGCCTTGGATGCCTTGATTAGTTTCTGATGCCTTTGAACATACTTTTGAAACTGTGACTCCAGTTTTTATAGTAGCTCTTAGAGGGATGGTCGGATGCAAACTAGTTTATATAGAGTCAGCTAGAACTGAAGTCAGCTAGAGATAATAAGGTTGGATAAAGTGGATCAGCAGTGAAAATCCAACTGAAGTTAGAAGCACTAGTTTATTGCAGAATCAATCATCATGATTATGAAGCTTTCTCCAGACCATGAGGCAGGGAAATGCATGCTTGGGCTTACCCCAGTTTGGGAAGTGATGAAAAGTTTGGGGTGGAGAAAATCATATCTGCTTGTGAAAACATTTCTGAAATGGCTAACATAGATTCCAAGCTTGTGGAGAGAGGACTTCAGCTGGAAGGGGGTTGTTATATAGGAGAGCCAACAAAATACTGGAAATTAGAATTGGTGAGAACAAAAGGCATGGAAAGTCAGGTCTGGGTCAAAAAAGGACATTTCAGAGTTTGGTGATACAAAGAGAGCATATCTAAATCCTGGTAAGTCCAAAGTGTGTGCATATGTAAAATTTAAAAAATCTTTTGCCAGAGGGTGCGTGAGCTCACTAGAGCGAGACAGGAGGAGAGGGAGCAAGAGAAAGAATCACTCAATGGGGCATAGTCACAGGGAAATCCCTTCTCCATGTCTTTATCGTGTTGGGATTTTGGGAACACACATGTACATGCCTGTCATGTTTTTCAAGCTGTTAGGGCCAGGATACAAATTGTGTGATCAGCCATGTGGGATCCAGCTCCCTTACTAGGCCACAGGGCTGGCTCTGCATATGTAAATTATTAAAGCAAAGCATGGGTCAAAGTCTTTAGATTGAGGAACTATAGCTAGAGTGTTAGAATAACCTCAATTGTTTAAAAGGAGAGGTAGACTGTTACACAAAAATTGTTGGAGATCTCAGCACTCCATTTTCTCCTTTAGACAGGTCAATGAGACAAAAAATAAGCAAACAGATTCAGGACCTAAATGATACCATAAATCAGGTAGATTTGATAGACGTCTATAGAACTTTCCACCCCAAATCACAATATATACATTTTTCTCAGCCCCCACATGGTACTTTCTCAAAGATTGACCACATGATAGGGCACAAAACCAGCCTTTACAGATTCAAAGGCATAGAAACTATATCCAGCATCTTCTCCAACCATGATGGAATTAAATTTGATATTAATCTTAGGAAAAACCTTCAAAAATACACAAATACATGGAAAGTAAATAACCTACTTCTGAATTATTTCATGACTATTAAACAGATTATCACTGAAATAAAAAAGACACAAATAGCAATGAGTACACAAGTTTCCATAATTTATGGGACACTACAAAAGCAGTCATAAGAGGGATGTTCATAGCAATAAGTGTGCACAAGAAAAAGATGTAAAGGCAGCAAAAGGACAACCTAACATCATGCCTCAAGGAATTAGTAAAACAACAACAACAACAAAAATCCAAAAAATGCCAGGAGTAAGAAATAATAAAGATTTGAGCAGAAATAAATGAAATAGAAAATAAGCAAACTATACAGAAACAAATGAAAGCAAAAGCTGAATCTTTGAAAAAATAAACAAGATTGACACACCATTAGCTAGACTAATTAAGAAAAGATAAAGGAACCAGATGAATCAAATTTGCAATGAACCAAGTGGAATTACATCAGATTAAGAAGTTCCTGCACAGCAAAGGACACCATAATTAGTGTGAATCGACAACTCTCAGAATGGGAAATAATTTTTGTTAACTGCACCTCAGATAAGTGACTGATAACCAGAATTCACAGGGAACTCAAGCAACTTACCAGGAAGAAAATGATTAGCCCAGTTAAAAGATGGGAAAATGCAGGACCAGCAGTTGGCATAATGGCTATGTCACTGAATTCCCATGTAATTGACTGTGGTTTGAGTCCCGAACACGGTGGCTTAAACTCACGTCAGACGCATGTGCGTGCATGCCCTAGATCCTGAGAGGAGAATGGAGGAGATGAGGGACCAGCAGTTAGCATAATGGCTATGTCGCTGGACTCCCACGTAGTCAACCGCAGTTCATGTCCCGGACCCGGTGGCTTAAACTCACGCTGGGCACGTGTGCGTGCGTGCCCACGATCCCGAGAGGAGAATGGAGGAGAAGGGTTGCGGGGTGGCCATCCCCCCTGGGGGGTGATTTCTCGCTTCTCGCTTTCTGTCTCTCTGTCTCTCTCTGTCTGTCTGGCGAGCACACGCACCCTTATAGCAAAAACCTCACCAAAAAAAAAAAAAAAAAAAAGGGGGGGGTGTAATGGGGGTGGGCCCATAAAAAAAGTAATGTGGTGTGGCCATCCCCTCTGGGGGATGATTTCTTGCTTTTTGTCTCTCTGTTTCTCTCTGTCTTTCTGGTGAACACACGCTCCTTATGGCAAAAATCCTCTCAAACAAGTAAATAAAAGAGCTGAATAAACAACTCTCGAAGGAAGACATGTGAACAACCAAAAAGCATATGAAAAAATGCTCAACATCCTTCATCATAAGAGAGATGCAGATCAAAACCACAATGAGATACTACCCAATCCCAGTCAAAATGGCAAAGATTAAAAAAAAAAAAGATAAGTGCTGGAGGGAATGTCGTGAAAGGGAAACACTCCTACACTGTTGGTAGAAATGTAAATTGGTCCAGCCACCATGGAGAACAATATGGAGGTTCCTCAAAGACCTTCAAATAGAACTACCATATGATCCAGCAATTCTACTCCTGAGTATTTACCCAGAGGACAGGAGAACACTCAGTCAGAAAAATGCTTGCACAACTATTTTTATTGCAGCATTAGTCACAATTGCTAAGACATGGAATGAACTCAAATGTCCACAAACTAATGCATGGATTGAAAAAGTGTGGCATGTATACTCCATGGAATACTATTCAGCCATAAAAAATGACAAGGCCGGGAACCAGCAGTTAGCGTAATGGCTATGTCGCTGGACTCCCACGTAGTCGACCACGGTTCGTGTCCTGGACCCAGTGGCTTAAAACTCACGCTGGGCACCTGTGCGTGCGTGCCCAAGATCCAGAGAAGAGAACGGAGGAGAAGGGATTGCGGCGTGACCATCCCCCCTGGGGGTGATTTCTCGCTCTCTGTCTCTCTGTCTCTCTCTGTCTGTCTGGCGAGCGCACGCGTCCTGTAGTGAAAAAAACTCTCAAAAAAAAAAAAAAAAGAGACAAGGCCCTAGAATTTGATAGAAAGTGGATGAATATGGAAGATTTGTTGCTGAGTGAAGCAAGACAGGCTATGAAAGAGGGACATTGTATGTCTCCACTCAACATATACTGACTGTCCCCATTCTATGGTAGAGATTGAAAGACTGAAGAACATAAAAGCATTAAAAATTGTTATGGACACTGGTGACAAAGTGGAAAAAGAGTGTGGGAGGGGAAGAACATAGGAAAGGAAATTTTGGGAAAAAAATAAAGAGGTAAGACACTTGTGGAACACAGATAATGGTTTATTATCTGTTGATGAGGATTTGTATAGTATTCTCAACTGGGTTGGACTGAGGTGTATATCATGCTGGATAAAGTTTCTTTACAATCTAAATGATATATAGCAATCGAGTATATGAATAATAATCATAATAATTTTAAAAAGAATAACCTTAGTTTTCTAGGATGCTGGCAGGGATGAGGCGGGGAGACACACTGAGCCAGGTGTCAAAGTCCATCAGAAAAGTCCTTTAGGCTGGCATATGATCATGCCTCAGGTGGGAAGAGAGTGGGACGTGTGAATGGCACAGCCTTCAGGGGAGGAGTTGCTGAGTGAAAATGATACAGTGGCTCTGAAAGCTTCTGTGAGGCTATGAGAAGAAACCCCACCTTCTTCCTTGATATGTGAAAGAACATCCTGTCTGGGAAGGTTGTGAGAGAACATTCAGGTCTCCGGGAAGGCGAGAGAGTTTTTGGAGAAAGGGCTGGAGAAACAAGAAGTTACAACAATAGGATAGGGGTCCATAAGGTGGAAGGGGCAAGGTGATGGTAAGGAGATGAACTTGCTTCTGAGGAGGAGAGATGGAGTAGAGAAGGTAGCAAGCTGAAAGGATGGTGGATCACTGGTGAAGAGGGAACATGTTTAGATGAGCTATAATGTAGGAATCACTTGCCTTCTTTCCTTCATGAAGCAAATACTAAGCATATACAAAGTCTAAGACAGTCTCTTACTCATAAGGGAAAGACAAAGATGAATGATACATGGATTCTGCTCATGTTCTGAGAGTGGCATGATTTTAAGGACAGGATATCTGTTGTCCAATCAGTTTGTAAATTTCTTTTTTATGTAGGAACTCTAATAATGTGAATCTTTGTAGGAGTCTGTCTTTCTATAAGGACAGCCTTACACAAAAATGGGACTTAGGTTTCTCTTTGGGACTTGAATTATGAGCAGGTTATGCAAAGATGCAAGAGAACTTGGAATTAACTCACTACATTGTGACATTGGAAGTAATAAGGGTAGGGTCCAGTGTCTGATGGTAGCGACAATGATGTCCTGCCCAGGCTGTTCATGAACATTACCTTGGCTATGGCTTGTGCAGTGTTTGTCTATTTCTAAGCTTACTCCTCTCATTCTTCCTTTCTATTCTGTCAGCTACCTGTCAGCCATAACCAACATTCCTGACTTAAAGAAAAAAAGTTTAATTATTAATAGTTCAAATTGCAGAGGGAAGGATTTTATTTATTTATTTATTATTTGTACATTAAATTGCTATACATCATTTAGATTGTGAAGAGACTTTACCCAGCATGATTTACACCTCAGTCTAGCCCAGTTGAAACTATTACACACAAATACATCAACACATAATAAACCATATCTGTGTCCCACAAGTGTCTTAACCTCTCCGCTCCTCCCCCCCCAAATTTCCTACACTCTTCTCCTCCCACACTCTTTTTGTCACTAGTGTTCATAACAATTTTTGATGCTTTTATATTTTCCAGTCTTTCCGTCTCTACCATAGAATGCAGGCAGTTGGTATATGTTAAGTGGAGACATACAATGTTCCTCTTTCATAGCCTGACTTGCTTCACTCAGCAACATATCTTCCATATTCATCCACTTTCTATCAAATTCCAGGGCCTTGTTTTTTTCTGGCTAAATAGTATTCCATGGAGAATATGTGCCACAATTTTTCAATCCATGCATCAGTTTGTGGACATTTGGGTTGGTTCCATGTTTTAGCAATCGTGAATAATGCTGCAATGAAGATAGTTGTGCATGCACTTTTCTGACTGAGTACTCTCCTGTCCTTTGGGTAGATACTCAGGAACGGGAAGAATTTAATTGACTCAGTTTTTGTCAACTGTCCAGTCCATCTTGAAACAGCTTCAACTGAAGAGCAGTCATGTAGCAGAGAAGAGGGGCTGGATAAACACTTTCCTGTAACACTTTCATGACTAATGAGCACACATTTTTTCCCTATACTTCCACCTCCAAAACGTCTCCATGTAGCATAATCCAGCTATCTTTGGCAAATCATATGCACACTCACCATCCCTAGAAAGAGAGGCTATGGAAAGTCCAAGAGGTGACTCTTTCAGAGGTCAGAGGTCGAGTTGTGGGACTTTTTTTCTTGTTCCTTCCTTTTTTTTGGAGAGGATTTTGCTATGGGGTGCATGTGCTCACCAGAAAGATAGAGAGAGACAGAGAGACAGAAAGTGAGAAATCATCCCCCAGGGGGGATGGCCATGCTGCAATCCCTTCTCGGGATTCTCCTCTCGGGATCTTGGGCACACACACACACACACACACACACACACACACACACATGCTCAGTGTTAAGTTTAAGCCACCGGGTCCGGAACTTGAACCGTGGTCGACTACATGGGAATTCAGCGACATAGCCATTATACTAATTACTGATCCCATGGGACTATTTTCATAGTGAACAACCTCAAGGAATATATGAGGGGTCTTCAAAAAGTTCATAGAAAGTGAGAATTACAAAAATTATGCATGGATTTAAATTTTTTGCACCAAAATAAACTCATACTTTAATTTTATTTTTTTCACAGACTTTTTGATGTGCCTGCATCTATTCATTCCCCCTTGTTTCATCATGACTTCCTTATGCAATCACTGATGGGACCCAAAGTTCTCCTCCCCAAACCATCCCAGATAAATACAATTGGAGGAGAAACAGTTTACTAGGTGTGCAAACATACCTTCAGGAAAATCACCCTGAGATCCCACTTTCAAGCAAATCACTGCCCAAGCCAGGCCTATATATATGCATGCTGGGGCCACATCTGGCTGTCACCTATAAATGTAGTAATGACCTTGACCCAAGCTTATTTAGTTTCTACAATGGGGAGAAAAAAAAAGAGGAACAAACATTGTAATTATTCTTATTTTGAGGAAGAAGAGAAAAAGTAAGGGAAATACTGGATACCCGAGCAGGAAACAGAAAGGAAGACACCACCCTGATTTCTGCAATTGGACAGGCTGGTGATAGGTGTTCTGACTTCCCTTTCCTTTTGTACTTTATTTTTGTTTTTGACCTGCTCTTTAGCAGGTTGTTTATTGGTTGTTCTATACTCAACGGGGCAGCCCACCTTCATTGTAGAGGGTTTTGGGCACTTGATGGTCCTCTCTATGTAGGCTTGTAGAAATCTTCTGTTACCCTGTAGCAAGTGAGCGTGGTAGAAAATACTCACGAATGTTTGGATTCCAGGGCTCCACTGCCTAGTAGTAATCTATTTCCCCGTGATAGTTGGGAATCAATCACATTAGACTTAGAGGATTCTGTGACTTCTCTGCCCCCCTCACTCAGTCCCTACGATGGCACAAAAAGCCTAAAATGGTGATAGTGAAGACATTATGGACGTATTTCTTCCTTGAATCATAAAAGTCCCAGAAAGTAATAGGAATGACAAGCAAAACTTCAGAGATGGGGTCAGAGTATTTGCAGAGAAGAGATTCATCCCCTTTTGTATTAGTTTTCTGTTGGTGCTGTAGCAAATTACCACAAGCTTAGTGACCTAAAAAACATAAATTTATTATCTTAAAGTTCCTTTGGTCAGATTTCAACCCTGGTTCCCTGGGCTAAAATCAAAGGATTTTGACAGGGGCATGGTCCTTCTAGAGGTTTCAGGAGATCATTTGTTCTTTTGCCTTTTTCAACTCACAGAAGCCACCCACCTTCCTTGGCTTGTAGCCGCTTCCTCTGCCTTCAAAGACAGCAGCATCATACCACCCGGTGCCTGCCTGGCTCCTTGCCTGCCTTTCTCTCCCTTTTCTCCTCTCCTTCCTTCCTTTCTTTTCTTCTTTCCTTTCTTCTCTCTCTCTCTTTCAGTTGCCAGAGGGTACATGTGCTTGCCAGAGAGAGAGAGAGAGAGTGAGAAAGAGAGAGAGGGAGCAGAAGAAAGTACCCTCAGTGGGTCATAGTTACTCTGCAATCCCTTCTCTTTCTTTTTTTAAAGGATTATTTATTTTATTACTATTTTATTTTTAATTTGCTATAGGGCATGTACACTCACCAGAGAGAGACACACAGAGATAGACAGAAAGAGACAGAAGGTGAGAAAGCAAGCTGCCAGGTCCGGGACTTGAACCATAGTTGATCATGTGGGAGTCCAGTGCCTTAATCACCACACCAACTGCTGGCCCCTGCAATCTCTTGTCCATTTTTCCATCCCGTCAGGATTTGGGTTCTGTATGTACATGTGTTCGCTGTTATTTTTCAAGCTGCCCGGTCAGAGATTTAAACCATAGCTGGCCATGTGGAGTCAGCTCAGTTAACCACTAGGTTACAGGCTGTCTCATTTCTTTCTTCCTTTTTTATTCATTACAGACCACGTGTGTATGCTAGAGAGAGAGAGAACAAGTAAGCTAGCCCAAATGGTTGACTATGTGGTTCGAATCTCAGAAATGGTAGATTGAAAAACATGTGGGGCATGGGGCCAGCCAGTGGCATGGTGATTAATGACTGCTGTTTGAGTCCCGGACCTGACAGCTAATCATGCCAGGCATGTGTGTATGCATGCCCAAAAATCCCAGGAAGAGAATAGAGGAGAAGGGGTTGGTGGGGAGAGGGGGTGATTTCTCACTTTCCCGCTCACTGTCTCTCCCACAAGCACACAGGCCCTATGGAAAAACAGTCCAAACAAAACAAAAAATCAAAACAACAAATCATGTGGGGCTCATGTGTGCATACGCCTGAAATCTCAACCGGAGAATGAAGAGAAAGGAATTACGGCCATCCTCTCTGGGGGTGCTTTTCTCACTTTCCATCTTTTTCACTCTCTCTCTGTTTCTCTCAAGTGCCTTATAGCAAATTTTTTTAAAAAACTTCAGAGAAAAAAAAGGATGAGATGGTTGAAGATGAATGACACCTACAATGCCAGATCATCTACATCAATTTGCAAGGCAATAAAAAATTAATTTTGGTCATGCCCTAATTGAAGAGGATCAATAATTAACAGCAAAACGATAGCCAGCACCATACACAACAGTTTTGGGAGATGCTCAGGCATTTCGTTGACTTTCTGGAGGGCCGAAGAATGAGAATGTCTGTTTATGCTGAGAGTGCTTGGAGAAAGCTAGCCAAAGCTTTAGCAGAGAAACTCCTGGGAAAGCTTTCCCAGGAAGTCCTTCCCCACCACAATGTCCTTGCTCATTCCTCTCATGAAACAAGGGCAATTTAGTGAGAGTTTTGAAGGGAAATCATTAAACATCCTCCTCACACAGAACTGATTTGGCTCCTCTGACTTCCTAATCCTAAAAAAGCTTAGTGACCTAAAAAACATAAATTTATTATCTTAAAGTTCCTTTGGTCAGATTTCAACCCTGGTTCCCTGGGCTAAAATCAAAGGATTTTGACAGGGGCATGGTCCTTCTAGAGGTTTCAGGAGATCATTTGTTCTTTTGCCTTTTTCAACTCACAGAAGCCACCCACCTTCCTTGGCTTGTAGCTGCTTCCTCTGCCTTCAAAGACAGCAGCATCATACCACCCGGTGCCTGCCTGGCTCCTTGCCTGCCTTTCTCTCCCTTTTCTCCTCTCCTTCCTTCCTTTCTTTTCTTCTTTCCTTTCTTCTCTCTCTCTCTTTCAGTTGCCAGAGGGTACATGTGCTTGCCAGAGAGAGAGAGAGAGAGTGAGAAAGAGAGAGAGGGAGCAGAACAGAAGAAAGTACCCTCAGTGGGTCATAGTTACTCTGCAATCCCTTCTCTTTCTTTTTTTAAAGGATTATTTATTTTATTACTATTTTATTTTTAATTTGCTATAGGGCATGTACACTCACCAGAGAGAGACACACAGAGATAGACAGAAAGAGACAGAAGGTGAGAAAGCAAGCTGCCAGGTCCGGGACTTGAACCATAGTTGATCATGTGGGAGTCCAGTGCCTTAATCACCACACCAACTGCTGGCCCCTGCAATCTCTTGTCCATTTTTCCATCCCGTCAGGATTTGGGTTCTGTATGTACATGTGTTCGCTGTTATTTTTCAAGCTGCCCGGTCAGAGATTTAAACCATAGCTGGCCATGTGGAGTCAGCTCAGTTAACCACTAGGTTACAGGCTGTCTCATTTCTTTCTTCCTTTTTTATTCATTACAGACCACGTGTGTATGCTAGAGAGAGAGAGAACAAGTAAGCTAGCCCAAATGGTTGACTATGTGGTTCGAATCTCAGAAATGGTAGATTGAAAAACATGTGGGGCATGGGGCCAGCCAGTGGCATGGTGATTAATGACTGCTGTTTGAGTCCCGGACCTGACAGCTAATCATGCCAGGCATGTGTGTATGCATGCCCAAAAATCCCAGGAAGAGAATAGAGGAGAAGGGGTTGGTGGGGAGAGGGGGTGATTTCTCACTTTCCCGCTCACTGTCTCTCCCACAAGCACACAGGCCCTATGGAAAAACAGTCCAAACAAAACAAAAAATCAAAACAACAAATCATGTGGGGCTCATGTGTGCATACGCCTGAAATCTCAACCGGAGAATGAAGAGAAAGGAATTACGGCCATCCTCTCTGGGGGTGCTTTTCTCACTTTCCATCTTTTTCACTCTCTCTCTGTTTCTCTCAAGTGCCTTATAGCAAATTTTTTTAAAAAACTTCAGAGAAAAAAAAGGATGAGATGGTTGAAGATGAATGACACCTACAATGCCAGATCATCTACATCAATTTGCAAGGCAATAAAAAATTAATTTTGGTCATGCCCTAATTGAAGAGGATCAATAATTAACAGCAAAACGATAGCCAGCACCATACACAACAGTTTTGGGAGATGCTCAGGCATTTCGTTGACTTTCTGGAGGGCCGAAGAATGAGAATGTCTGTTTATGCTGAGAGTGCTTGGAGAAAGCTAGCCAAAGCTTTAGCAGAGAAACTCCTGGGAAAGCTTTCCCAGGAAGTCCTTCCCCACCACAATGTCCTTGCTCATTCCTCTCATGAAACAAGGGCAATTTAGTGAGAGTTTTGAAGGGAAATCATTAAACATCCTCCTCACACAGAACTGATTTGGCTCCTCTGACTTCCTAATCCTAAAAAAAAAAAAAAAAAAAAAAAAAAAAAAAAAAAACCACAAGGTAAAAAAATGGCTATCTTCCACCCACGTAGTCGACTGCAGTTCGAGTCCCAGACACGGTGGCTTAAACTCATGCTAGGTGCGTGTGCGTGCGTGCCCAAGATCCTGAGAGGAGAATGGAGGAGAAGGGATTGCAGTGTGGCCATCTCCCCTGGAGGGTGATTTCTCGCTTTCTGTCTCTCTGTCTGGCAAGCTCACGTGTCCTATAGCAAAAAACCTCTCAAAAAAAAAAAAAGTCTTTAAATGGTACTCATTTTTCTTCAGTTAATAATGTAAAAAGAGAGAGACCAGCAGGTGGCATGGAGGTTAAAGGCGCAGGACTTCCACATAACCAACTGTGGGTCAAAACTTAGACTGATGGTTTGAAACTCACACAGGGAACACATGCATATGTGTCCAAGATCCCAGGAGGAGAATGGAGAAGATGGGATTGTGGTGTGGCCATCCCCCTCACTGCCCCCCCTCAGGAATGACTTCTCACTTTCCCTCTCACTGTCTCTCTCTGGCAAGCACAAGTGCCCTATGGCAAAAATCCTTATAGTAATAATTTTGAAAAAAGAAACTAAAAACGATTACATTGACTTGGCTAAATTCCCAGGATCCTCAGCCCTTTAAGGATGGACTAAATGGCAGTATTATTGCTTACCAAAGTGTCTTGAACTTGATGGAACTTACCCCAAAGGGTATGGCCATGGCACAATCCCTTCTCCTCCATCCTCCTCCTGGGATTTTGGGCACACATGCACACTTGCCTGGCAAGAGTTTCAAGCTGCTGGGTCTGGACTCAAATCATGGTCAGCCGTGTGGGAGTCCAGCGCCTTCACCACTACGTAACCTCCTGGCCCCTGAAAATTTTATTTAAATTCTATTTTCACCAACTTTTGGAAGTCCCCTCGTACTGCAGGTCTCTACATTTATAGGGCAAAGAAGAAGGTATGTCGAAGATGAAATAAATGTCTAGCCTGATAAAAACTGGCCGTGGGTGGGGGTGTGGCTTATACGTATATGGTTTGCAGCTGCCGCTTGACGGTACCCTTAGCTCAGCAATAGCTTTTGTTTTTTGTCTTTTGCTCAGGACTTTCCTTGCTCCAGCCTTGAGGGACAGTTACAGTGTGGACACGTGTGTAAAAACCAAAAGAGTGAGGGATTTAACACTTACAGGGCAACTTTTGACATGGGGAAAAGAGAAATATTCTGCTGTCTCTTTACACTTTCTCTGGCTCCAAAGAAAGTTGTCAGTGGGATAGTGTCCCAGCTGCTCAGAGTGGTGACCAGTTCAATCCTACACCTACAGAGGGGCTCTCCTTTTCCAGGCTCACTCTTTCCAGTCCTCCACTTCTGTTCTTAGTGATTGCTTCCTCTATCAGCCATCTGTATCTCGTTCTTGTCTTGGGTCCTACTTTTGAGGGGAGCGAAGCTTAAGACGGTGTTACGTAAATTGTGGTATCATAATAGTATAGCATTGAACAAGGGCCCAGGAGGCCTGAGTTTCAGACCTAAGTCTGTACTGATATGTTTTTACTAGCGGACATGTTCACTGTCCAGAGAGAGAAAAAGAGGAAGAGGAGAAAGCAATCTCCATGGGGAATGGTCACACCACAATCTCTCCTCCATCTCGCCCTCCTTTTGGGATTTTGAGCACACAGGGACACGTGCTGGGAGTGTTTCTCAAGTTGCTGAGTCCAGGACTCCAACTGAGAGCCGGCCGAGTGGGATACAGATGCCTTAATCACCAGGCGGATTTGTGGAAGTCAATCAACTGAAAAGGTGAGCACTTGGATCATCATTTTCCTATGCACATGTGCTTGTGGAAGATCTCCAAGCCTTTTTGCTGAGAGGAGAAAAAAAGCAAGAAAAATCTTGTGGTGTGATCTCATGTGCACAAAAAGAACGTGTGTGTATACATGTACGTTAGTAAATGTGTACCAAGTGGTGGACTGTCATGGTTTAGTACGTCTTTTTTATATGGCTTGAATCGTTTCAAGGAGAAAACATCTTGCATAATTAAAGAAAAATAATGTCCAGGGCCTGGCAAGTGGCGTGGTGGTTAAGAGTGCTGGACTCCCACACGGTCAACCGTGGTTCCAGTCCCGGACCTGGTGGCTTTCTCTCTCTTCTCTGTCCCTGCCTGGTCAAAATAAAAATAAAGTTAAAAAAAGAAAAAAGAAAAAATGATGTCTACCTCCGAGGCCATTGAATCATTTGTGCAAGTGCAGAACAGAAGGCAAAGCACGTCAAAAACCGAAGTAAGAAAGCTGAGCCTGCTGCGTGGTGACCAGCTCAATCCTACACTCTCAGACCCAATCCCAGGTTTCCAATTCTCTTTGGGAGCGGCGAGTGCGCGCTAGGGGGCAGCGGAGCTAAGAGCAGCCGCCTCGCGAGGAAGGATAGGTGGCTCTTGGTGTGGTCGCCAGAGGGCAGACGTGTAAGGCTGGCTAGATGTACAACTCCCCACACTTCCCTAGGCTCCTACGCCAGGCAGGACAGTTCTGAAGCCACATGCCCCATCCCTCTGCCGCAGCCCAGACAGACTGGAGGGTTTTCATCGCCGAGGGGGCCCGCTCCCCGCTTCCTCCCTTGCTAGAAGCTTGGCACGCTGAGCAGGCCCAGGGCTCTTTCGTGCCACATTTGCACTCAACGATGCTCCCCTCGGCTCCCCCTGCCCCACCCCCAGGACCCAAAGAGGGGAAATTGAGTCACTAAGAGGAGAGGCCAGAGTCGCCAGGGGAATGAGGGCCGACGCCAGCCCTCAGGGCCTTCCAGATGTAGGGAGTGGGAGGGCTCTCCGGGAAAAAGGGGATTGGGGGAGAGGGGGAAGGCGAGGCGGCTGGCTGGGCAGGAGCTGAGCCAGACACATGGAGAAACGCTGCCCAGGATCAAAGGAAATATGACATTTGAAAAGAATGTGCACGTCTGCCTGCGAGCCGCGGGGGGGTGGAGGGGCGGCTAGAGGGCGAGGGGGCGGGGAGACTTGGGGCGCAGGGGCTGGGCCTGGGTCTCGCGGTCTGGGCCTCTGTCCTTCTCGCTTCCCCTGTCGGGTCTCCTGGGTGCAGGCCGGTTGACGGTCTCGCTCTCCTTCCCGCGTGTCTCTCGTTTATTTCTGAGATGAAACTGGAAGGGAAACGTAACCCGAGAAGACCAACCAAAATTGGGAGAGGGGGGAAGAAAAATCAAACCAGGCCGCCTCCCCGCTTGGCCTCGGAACATTCTCTCCCCGCCGGCCTGGCCTCTTCTCCCCGCCCCTTCTGTGTCGCAGCCTGCCCTGGGCTGGCCCAAGGGAGGATGGGGGGGAAGGAGGGAGGGAGCCGCCTCCTCCACCACGGAGCTCGGCCCGCCCGGCCCGCCCTCCCCTCTTCCCCCGGCCCCGCAGAGCCTGTTTCTCATTAGAGTAACGGGCGCGGTCCCCGCCTGGCTCCCGAGTGTTTGTAAACGTCTGACCCGAGGGCGGTCGCTTAACCCTTCAGGTGCGGCGCTGGGGCGCCACTGGGGGCGCGGCCGGCCGAGAGAGGTATTTAGAGATGGGAGATCGCAGCGACCTCTTCGGAGGGTTGGAAGCACTCGCAGTGCGTGCATAAGGGGAAATGGGAACGGCCCCCAGCTTCTCCAGCCCGAGTCACAAATCCCGCCGCTAACTCCCTCGCACAGCCGGGCCCTCCACGCCTGCCATTCCTAGAAATCCAAGTCCGGGTCTTCCTTCCTCCTCCACCCCCCGCCCAGGTGACAGGTGTCCAGCCCTGGGCCTCCACCAGCTCGCTGGGCTCCGAGGCTCCTAATAAATCTGGCCAGGATTTTTAGGCGAGCTGGAGCTAGATGCTATTGGATCAGAGGTTCATTCCAGACTACGGTTCTAGGAAGGGGGGAGCCGACTTCCCGTGGAGGCTAATTAATGGCCCCTCTGGGTGGCGGGGACAAGGGCCGCGTCAAAGCTCGGCCTGGATCTGCGCCCATCAGGAACTGTGGGGCTCTGAACATTTCCCTAAGCTTCGACTCCGACTGTGAGAGGCACCGGGGCCTGCTGAATGTTCTTCACCTTTGGGAGATGGGTTGGGATGGCGGGCGGAGGTGCTGATTCCGCAGGGCAGTGTCTTCCAGAAGGCCCAGGCCGAGCGTCCTGGGGCGAGGGACTTGGAAGGAAAGGCCTTTTCCACTTCAGAGCAGCCTGCACCTCAGGGCCCGCCTAGCCTCCGGCCAGGAGGGAAAGGGAAGAGGTGGTCCTGCCTTGCTAGGTGCTGGCCGAACCAGCCTTCGGAACTTACGGAAGAGTCTTCCTGGGCCCGCTACCCTGGGGGCCCAGGGTGTGGCCCCTTTAAGACACTCGGACCCAGAGCCCAGATCTAAGACTGAGGGGTGGGGGGCTGGACCTCCCTGCGGGAAATGATTGTCACGACTGTGGGCCAATAGGCACCATTAGGGTTGTATCCCTCTGGAGGGACCGTTTTCCAATTCATTTTTTTTTTTCTTGAGGGGGAGGGACTGGAGAGAGGACAGAGGGAGGGAGGGTGGGGGAGCTCGAGGGGCGCGTGGTTTTCCCATCTCATCCCTGGAGGAGGGGCTGGAGCATCTTCGGCAGCCAATCAGGGACTGGCTGGGGGGGGGGGCGTTGGTGGAGGTTGGGGGGGAAAATCTGCGGCAGCCAATCAGGGACTGGCTGGGGGGGGGCGCTTTGAAGAAGTTTGGGGGAAAAAAGTTTGGAAAAGTTTCTATAATAACGAGGGGGCGTCCAGAGGGAGGCGGCAGCGGCAGAGGAGGGGGCGTCTCATTGAAAGGGAGGGAGGGAGCCACCGGGCGAAGATACTGCAGCCTCCTGAGCTCCCCCTCCCACCCAGGCCAGATCCTGGGGGCTCTGTCCGGATCCATGGGGGCAGCGAGCTGCGAGGATGAGGAGCTGGAGTTTAAGCTGGTGTTCGGGGAGGAAAAGGAGGCCCCCCCGCTGGGCGCGGGGGGGTCGGGGGAAGGTCAGTGCGGGGCTGGGAAGGGGTCTTGGGGTCACTCAGAGAAGGGCTGGGGGATCCCAAGTCTGGGGAATCCGGGGCAGCGAGGCTGAAGTGGGGGATGAGGGAGTCACAGGGAGAGGAGCGTCGGGGGGCTCTCCGGTTTGCGGAAGTGAGGCTGGGGGCCCGGACACCACTTTTTCCTTTTTAGGTGGTGACTGGGGTGGGGGTGGGGGTGCGTTTGGCTGCGCGCCGCCTCCAGGCTGGGCCGACTGTCACTGGGATGGGGGGCGGGCGGGCAAGGGCGGCGGGGGGGGGGCCGG
>NW_006159594.1:2609302-2611899 GCF_000334495.1 Tupaia belangeri chinensis
CCCCGCCCCCAGATTGGGGAGAGCGGGGAGGAGCCACCTATCCTCGTCACCGCAGCTCTGGCGCCCCCCTCCCTAGGCCACGGTTACGATGGCAACTGGGGCTCCTGCCAGCGCCGTTTGGGGGTTTGGGAACCGCTGCTAATTGGGTTCATGTGTGAGTCGCCCCCAGCCCAGCCCACTGCCTGGCTGAACACGCCTCCAGGCCCAGCTCCAGCTCCTCTTGACCCACCTCCCTCACCTTAAGACCCGCCCCGTCTGGTACCCGAGGCCCCCGGCCTCCTGCGAGTGGCAAAGGCCTAGCGCGCCTGCACCTACCTGCATCTCCTGGAGCCCACCTTCGCTTTCGTCTTGTGGCTCCGGAGGGCCCCTCAGGCACCCCTCCTTGCTGATGAGCGGGAAGCAAACAGGGCTTGGGGGCTGGCCACTCGAGGAACCTAGACATCTCACCTGCTTCCTTCTCTCCCCACCTGCCTCTGCCTCCCCTTTCCCGTTTTAACAGAACTGGACTCAGAGGATGCCCCACCATGCTGCCGGCTGGCCCTGGGGGAACCTCCTCCCTATGGCGCAGCCCCCATTGGCATTCCTCGACCTCCGCCCCCGCGGCCTGGCATGCACTCACCACCACCGCGCCCCGCCCCCTCACCTGGCACTTGGGAGAGCCAGCCAGCCCGGTCGGTGAGGCTGGGTGCACCAGGAGGGGGCGCCGGGAGTGCTGGGGGTGGCCGTGTTCTCGAGTGTCCCAGCATCCGCATCACCTCCATCTCTCCCACTCCTGACCCGCCGGCTCCGCTGGAGGACAACCCTGACGCCTGGGGGGACAGCTCTCCCCGAGATTACCCCCCGCCCGAAGGCTTTGGGGGCTACCGAGAAGCAGGGGGCCAGGGCGCGGGCGCTTTCTTTAGCCCAAGCCCTGGGAGCAGCAGCCTGTCCTCCTGGAGCTTCTTCTCCGACGCCTCGGATGAGGCCGCCCTGTATGCTGCCTGCGACGAGGTGGAGTCAGAGCTCAACGAGGCAGCCTCCCGCTTTGGCCTGGGTTCCCCGCTGCCCTCACCCCGGGCTTCCCCGCGGCCTTGGACCCCTGAGGATCCCTGGAGCTTGTACGGTCCTAGCCCGGGAGGAGGCAGGGGGCCGGAGGAAAGCTGGCTCCACCTCAGCGCCCCAGGGCCTACCCCAACCTCCCCTCGGCCTGCATCTCCATGCGGCAAGCGGCGCTATTCCAGCTCGGGAACCCCATCTTCGGCTTCCCCAGCTCTGTCCCGCCGTGGCAGCCTGGGGGAAGAGGGCCCTGAGCCACCTCCACCACCCCCATTGCCTCTGACCCGGGACCCTGGCTCCCCTGGTCCCTTCGACTATGTGGGGGGCCCACCTGCCGAGAGCATCCCCCAGAAGACCCGGCGAACTTCCAGCGAGCAGGGTCGGTCTGAGGAGCCAGCCTCGTGCAATGGGAAGCTGCCCTCAGGAGCAGAGGAGGCCGTGGCTCCTCCCGGAGGTCCTAGGAAGGAGGTGGCTGGCATGGACTACCTGGCAGTGCCCTCCCCTCTCGGTTGGTCCAAGGCCCGGATTGGGGGACACAGCCCCATCTTCAGGTGAGGGTTATACCTGACACTGGTTCTCACCAGCTATCCCACTGCGGGGAGCAGGATAGTCAACGGATGGGCTTGGAGACCTCAGTTCTGTGCCCTCCACATTTCAAAAGAGGATCTGTGACCAGCAGGCAGCTACTGCCTAGCAGAGTTTAAGGAAAATATGTCCCCACTCCTTACCAATGATTTGCGAAAGGGTAATATGGCCCACCCCCCTCCCACAGGTCTGAGGACAGGTTAGATGAAAGGGGACTTCCTCTAGGGCGTCCCCCAACGCCAGCTCTTTGTTAGCAGGGCTGGAGTGGAACTCAGGTTGGATTTCAGCTTTACCCTGGAGCTAGGGGTCGGCCCTACATCCAGCTGCAGGAAGTCCCTCTTCTCTAATCCTTTATTTTTAGGGTCTGACCTAGTGACTTAAGAGATAACTGCCAGTTTGAATAAAACAGCATATGTTTGCAAGTCAAATAATTGATACTAAAACTTTCAGTTCTTCTACCCCTTCTTCCCTCAAAGAACCCTCCCTACCTTTTTCAATAATACAAAATCTTGGGACATCAGACTGCGCTGGCTCCATCCAAAAAAGTTTCTAGAAAAACTTAACGTGGGTCCCCTTGGGGTTCCCACAGGACAATGTTTGTTGGCTTCAGCATTATTGATATTCTGAACAGGATCATTGTCGCGCGGGGCCATCCTGGGTGTCGTGGGATCGGCTAACAGCATCCCTGAGCCTCTACCTAGTAGGCACTAGAGGCAACCCCCTTAGACGTGACAAACCCACATGTCTCCAGATGTTGCCATATGTCATCAGAAAGGCAATTACCAGTGGTGATAGCATGGGGTAGCTGGGAGCGCAGGACAAGAAAAGTCACCCCACCTAAAGCCCCTTCCTGAGCTCCCTGGGACGCTGCTCTTCTCGCCCTACCTGGTGGAAAGGGAGTGGGCCTGGGAGAGGGACACGCTCAGTCCTAGGTTGCGTCGGCCTGCAGCTCCTTTATTTGTAAGACAGGCATTCCT
>NW_006159594.1:2612200-2623143 GCF_000334495.1 Tupaia belangeri chinensis
TGCAGCTCCTTTATTGGTAAGACAGGCATGCCTGTCTGAGGAACTTTCTGACTGGAAGTTGCCCTCCTTTGCTTTCTTCTTCCCTTCTCAATGCAGGGATTAGGATGGGGTAGAGTTCCTCTGTATCCTGGGAAAGCCTCCCCACCTCAAACTCTGCTCAGAGTTGGGAAGAAAAGTCTTAGGCCTGTTAGTGCCTTCCACATCCTCATAGCAGGGGCTCTGTCCCCTCGCTCCCTCAGCTTCTGGGCTTCCGGGCCTCTTCATGTCTTCAGTCTTTCTCCCATGCCCACATCCTCCTCCCTCCCAGGTCCAGTGTGGTTCTGACTGGGATCTGAGGCTGCCATGACCTGAGCTCTTCTCTCTTACCCAGGACCTCCGCCCTACCCCCCCTGGACTGGCCTCTGCCCAGCCAGTATGAGCAGCTGGAGCTGAGGATCGAGGTGCAGCCAAGAGCCCACCACCGGGCCCATTATGAGACAGAGGGCAGCCGCGGAGCTGTCAAAGCTGCCCCTGGTGGTCATCCTGTAGTCAAGGTAAGGGACAGAAGACAGGGCTGATACTCTTTCTCCTCTCTCATCCCAGGTCCCTGTGGATGGCTCCAGCTGTACAGACCCATGGCACTGCCCTTTCCCACACTCCCTCTTAGCTCTGACCCTGCAGGCAGCCTGGGGGGAGGGGCCAAAGTTGGGCGAGGAGGGGTGAACTTCAAGAACCCGGATATACTTTCTACTCCTCTGTCCTTCCACCCCCCTCAACTTATCCCATGGGACACTAGCCTCATGTCTACTCTGGAAAATGGTGGCCTGCCAGATGTGGGGGAGGACTTAGGGTGAGGCCAAAGGTCACTGGGAATTAGGTTTTCTCTATATTGAGTTGATCCAATCTCTCTTAGAAGCTCTTCTCTTTTGCCCAGCCCAGTTTGGGCCTTATTCCAAAAATAACACTGTGAACTCCAGGCCACATTTTTTCATTTTCTCTACAACTGGTGCCCAGTCCCCCCAGGGAATCCCTCCCAGGATATCCTTTATCTTCCACCATCCCCACCCCCTAGTGGACTGAAAATCCAGGAATGGATAAAGGATGGACAATGAGGATTTCAATTAGGTGTCCTCTGTCTCCCCCTGCCAGCTTCTAGGCTACAGTGAGAAGCCACTGACCCTACAGATGTTCATTGGCACTGCAGATGAAAGGAACCTGCGGCCTCATGCCTTCTATCAGGTGCACCGTATCACAGGCAAGATGGTGGCCACGGCCAGCTATGAAGCGGTAGTCAGTGGTACCAAGGTGCTGGAGATGACCCTGCTCCCTGAGAACAACATGGCGGCCAAGTAAGTACCACACTCAACTTCTCCTTGGTTGTAGGCTTTAGGATTAGCCTGCTCCTCAGAAGAGCTAGACATTATCCCTAGGAATCAGTTTCAAACCTTCTTACCACCTAGGAAAGGGCTTTCAGGAACACCCCGGGAAGGTTCTCTCTGGGTTGGAAAACAGCCTCCCTAGACACCCACAGACAGTCATTCGGGGCTTTGGATGGAGGGTGGTAGATCCCTTTTTGAGGATGTAGCATCATTCTGGCTTCAGCTGACTATCCATCCTTTGCTTTCAGCATCGACTGTGCTGGAATCCTGAAGCTCCGGAACTCAGACATTGAGTTGCGTAAGGGTGAGACGGACATCGGGCGCAAAAACACACGAGTGCGGCTGGTGTTCCGGGTGCACGTGCCCCAGGGCAGCGGGAAGGTCGTCTCCGTGCAGGCAGCATCCGTGCCCATCGAGTGCTGTGAGCAAAGAGGCCCTGGGCCATCTCCGTCTCTTGTGACTCCCTTGTCTGTGTGTCTGTCCATGTCCTCTGTACAGTCTGTCCTGGGGAGCCTTGGAGACCTCAGCCCCTATTTCAATCACAGATGGGGGAGCAATAGGGGTAGTATTCTATTTTGTACTTGCCACTATCCTCTCTGGGCTGTCCCAGTGTGACCCTGAGCTCTATCTGTCCCTTGGGTGACCACTTGTTGGATAAGTCCCTACCTGCCCTGTCCCTCTGTCGCTCTCTGTCTGGAAGTGGCCCCTTACGTGGGCAGTGTGGCCCTGTGGATACTGTTGGCTTATTTGTGTGCCTGCCACTGAGGAGGGCTCCCCCAGGGCCCTGTGGCGGTCATTCTCAACAGGGTCGGGGCAGAGGAGGCTGACCTGTCCATACCCAGCCCAGCCAGGCCTCTTGCTTGCCCCATCTGCAGCCCAGCGCTCAGCCCAGGAGCTTCCCCAAGTGGAGGCCTACAGCCCCAGCGCCTGCTCTGTGAGGGGAGGCGAGGAACTAGTGCTGACTGGCTCTAACTTCCTACCGGACTCCAAGGTGGTGTTCATCGAGAGGGGCCCTGGTGAGTATCTGCTGAGGCGGAGGGGCGGGGACGAGCAGGCAGGAGGAACTTGGAACTGACAGGTGAATGATCTCCGCCAATTTCACTAAACTAGCCAACTGAGCCAGAGCTTTCTTATCTGTAAAATGGCACAGATAGACAGACCTTTCTATTGTCTGCTTCTTATAGGGAGGTGGGGATGGCAGCAAATGCTGAGGTTGCTGAAAATATGTAGGAAATACACATTTATTAAAGAGAAGTCAGGGGAACCAGCAGTTAGCGTAATGGCTATGTCGCTGGACTCCCACGTAGTTGACCGCGGTTCGCGTCCTGGACCCGGTGGCTTAAAACTCACGCCGGGCGCGTGTGCGTGTGTGCCCAAGATCCCGAGAGGAGAATGGAGGAGAAGGGATTGCGGCGTGACCATCCCCCCTGGGGGGTGATTTCTCACTTTCTCTCTCTATGTCTCTCTCTGTCTGTCTGGCAAGCGCATGTGCCCTATAGCGAAAACCTCTCCAAAAAAAAAAAGAGAAGTCAGCTTTGAGATTATTCACCCCCACATAGGTAGGGCATCTAAGAAGGGAAGAGATGACTTACACCCTCCCAGCTCACCCTGGCCTCCTGACAGCTTAGCAGTGCTTATGAGAGCCTGTGAGTGCCCGGAGGTGGAGCTGCAGGGTGGAGAAAGGGGAGACTGAGGGTTTCAGGTGCAGCCACCAGCTCCGTTCACCAAGAGCACCAAATTTAGCACCCTGGGACCATTTCAGAGAATCTCCAGAGGTTTTGGGCCATGAGACTTGGGGCTCTCATTGCCATCCTGCAAGCTAGAACCCTCTCCTGCCCTTGGTCTTTCCTCCCGGTGTTATCATGGGAGGGTATTTGGAGTTGGGTGGGAAGGCTCAGGAGTTGCCGCCTGGTTGTTGGGTTGGCCCTGCCATTTCTCGTGGTCTCAGTTTGCTTGTGTGTAACTTGGGGACAGTTTAAAATTCTGCCTTTTCCGTTCAGTCAAGAAAACACACAGTAGGCCCTTTGGTGTGCCAGATCTTCTAGGGGTCTTCTGAATTTGGGCTTGACCAAAGCAGGAGGGGGAATGGCGGGGCACGGGGCAGAGAGCAGGGATCTGGCCTTGAACTGGAGCTCTGTTCCCTGCACACAGATGGAAAGCTGCAATGGGAGGAGGAGGCCACAGTGAACCGACTGCAGAGCAATGAGGTGCCAGTGTCACTGGGGTACCTTCCCGTGGGGTGTGGGGTGGGACAAGTCAGGAAATTCCCAACTGGTTCCCTTGTGCCTGGGTGTGGACTCCTAGAGCTACCTCTTCTTTTCTGGAGGAGGGAGTCTGGCCACTCTGTAAGGAGGTTCATTTCTAGGGAAGGAACGTTGGTCTTTAGCAAATGGAAAAAGGTGGGAAGTGAGGTTTGGGTTCTTGGAAGGGCTGGGCTGATCCCTGAGGCCTCCCTGGCTTCCCCTGGCTTCCCCCCCAGGTGACGCTGACTCTGACTGTCCCTGAGTATAACAACAAGCGGGTGTCGCGGCCAGTCCAGGTCTACTTTTACGTCTCCAACGGGCGGAGGAAGCGCAGTCCTACCCAGAGTTTCAAGTTCCTCCCTGGTGAGCTCTAGGGCAGCCCATGGTGGGGACATAGCAGGAGGGCAGTGGAAGCAGGGACAGAGGGTACAGTGCCAGGAGCCAAGGGACGGAGGTGCCTGGGAGGGAAGGTGGTTGGAAGGGGCACAGAGGGAAGGCTGCCAGCCCTCTCACGTGCATGTCCTCCTGTTTTCCCCTCTCCCCAGTGATCTTCAAGGAGGAGCCCCTGCCGGACTCTTCTCTCCGGGGCTTCCCTTCAGCATCAGGCCCCCCCTTTGGCACTGACATGGACTTCTCACCACCCAGGCCCCCCTACCCCTCCTATCCCCATGAAGACCCTGCTTATGAAACTCCTTACTTGTCAGAAGGATTCGGCTATGGCACACCCCCTCTGTATCCCCAGACGGGGCCCCCACCATCCTACAGACCAGGCCTGCGGATGTTCCCTGAGACTGGGGGTACCACAGGTTGTGCCCGCCCACCTCCAGTGTCCTTCCTTTCCCGCCCCTTCCCTAACGACCCCTACGGAGGACGGGGCTCCTCTTTTTCCCTGGGGCTGCCATTCCCTCCTCCTGCCCCCTTTCGGCCTCCACTACCTTCATCCCCACCACTTGAAGGCCCCTTCCCTCCCCAGAGCGGAGTTCATCCCCTGCCTGCTGAGGGATACAATGAGGTAGGGCCAGGCTATGGCCCTGGGGAGGGGGCTCCGGAGCAGGAGAAATCCAGGGGTGGCTACAGCAGCGGCTTCCGAGACAGTGTCCCTATCCAGGGTATCACGTTGGAGGAAGGTGGGTGTGGGCCTGGGGCTGTGAGTGTGCGTGTGTGTGAGACATGGCTCTGCATGTTTGCTGAGGGCTGGAGCTTGGCTTCCCAGAGCTCGGGCATCCTCGGTCTCTCAGGGCCAGTCGGAGGGTCCCAGGAGGCAAGTTCTCAGTGCGTGTGACCGCCTGAGTCCAGCTAACCTGCTCTGAAGGGCACATGGAGCTCCTGCCCTAGCCTTTGCCTTGGCTCTGCCCTCTGACCCAGATCATAAAATCTCAGAGCTAGAGATACTTTCAAGGTCAATCTGCCTAGCTCACCATTTTCAGATTCAGGCCCTGAGTTCAGAGAGGGGCCGTCGCTTGCTGAAGTCTCAGTCAAGCATGCTTCCCCTTGTCTCAGACCCTCCCCTAAATATGGTGACCCTGGTCAGGACTGGTGATGAGGAGCCTTCCTGTTTTGCCTCTCCTTTCTCCCACTGGCTACGCCCACCCTGGACCCTGCTGTCCCGGATGACCTTGAACTTGCAGGTCCAGTCAGCAAGAAAGGACTGGGATAGGGCCTGGGAGCCCACATGGATGGAGCTGGGCAGGAGCTGATTAGGAACAGGTGTCATGACATGTGGGGGAGACTGAGGCCTGGTGAAAAAGAATCCAGAGGAGGAGCCTAGAGGATCCTAGACTGAGACCAGCCTGGAATGGATTGGGGGGTCTCTGGAAATGAGGGGACTCACCCCTGTCTCAGTCTCTCACCTGCCCCTCCTTTGCAGTGAGTGAGATCATTGGCCGAGACCTGAGTGGCTTCCCTGCACCTCCTGGAGAAGAGCCTCCTGCCTGAACTACCGCCTGGCAGCCCTGCCCCAACCTCAGCCCTGCCACTTCTCCTCCTTCCCCGGTGGTGGTTCCAGAAGCTTGGGGCCCACTCTGGTCCCTACTTCCCCAGCTTCCGCCTGTCTCCCTGTCTTTCCACCTCTCCTTGAGCTGAGGTGTGGCCCCAGGCCTGGTGCTGCCATGGAGGGCTGGGAGAGGGAGACCATGGAGGATCAGGATGGGGGTGAAGACAGAGGCTGGGTGCCAGGACTGAATGAAGATGGTGTCTAGATTTTGTGCAAGGCTAAGGTGCTCGGAGGCTGGGGACAGGCTGATGGGTAATAAACTGCTCACTGACCGGTGCACCAGGCTCCAGAGCTCTTTGGAGACATGAACGGGGCAGCTGATTCCATCCCTGAGGGCCCAAGGAGGCTAAGGGGTTGGAAAGAGATCAATGGGCTGGGAACACTGCATACCAAGGAGCTTCTCCCAGGACGGCTTAAAGGGGCCCTAGAGCTCCCTGAATGGGGCCGTGTTGGGGTCCATGGTGCGAGCAGGCCTCTCTATCCTCTCCTCCTTGGGATTCAGATTCCTGTAGGGGCTTTGGGACAGGGCCCGGAAATTTGGATTCCTCAAGTTCCTTTGTCTTGCCACCACCCAAATGACTGATTCATAGCTAAGGTGAGGAGACACTGGCCTCATTGCTCTCCCTCATTTACAGGGGAGGAATCTGAGGTTCAGAGAGAAGAAGGAGCTTGCCCAAGGTCACATGACCAAGCAACAGCAGGCTGAACGCCACACTTCTGAGCTCCTGTCCTGGACTCACACTCAGACTCTTTGACCCAGGAGGCCCAGGTCCCTGAGGTTTACCTCTCTGGGTAAGGATGGAAGTGAGGGAGAGCTAGTATGAGTCCATGCACACTCTGAATTCTCCCATCCTTGGGTACAGTGAAGCCCTTCTGGAAAGGTCTATGCTCCAGAAGTAGATTGCAGAAAGCCAAGCAGCCTCCCCAGCTTTGAATGCCACCCGTCTGGGGCTCAGGGCACAGCATGAATTCCTGCTCTAAGCTACAGACACGTTTCTCCTGGCTTCTTGTTTTCAAAGAGGTTTTCGTATAGGGTGTGTGGGCTTGCTAGAGAAGCAGAGAGAGACAGAAAATGAGAAATCACCCCCCGGGGGATGGCCATTCTGCAATCCCTTCTCCTCCATTTTCCTTGGGATTTGGGGCACACAGCACACACCCACACCTGACGTGAATTTCAAGTCTCCAGTTCCAGGACTCAACTATGGTTGGCCATGTGGGAGTCTAGCACCTTAACCACTAGGCCACCCTCTGGCCTCCCTGTGCTTGTTTTCTAAATGCTGGTATATCTGTTACCACTTACAGGCCTAGGCTGAAAATCTAGTTTGTCCCCTGTCTTGATGGCCCATGAGGCCAAGTCACCAGTGGGCTGAAGAACCAGGCCTTGTCTGCCTTGTTCACCTGAAGCCTGGCACAGGGTAGGCCTTGCGTGCAATGAGCTTGAGTTGGCTAGACCTT
The DNA here is from genome assembly GCF_000334495.1 of Tupaia belangeri chinensis. Taxonomy (NCBI): domain Eukaryota; kingdom Metazoa; phylum Chordata; class Mammalia; order Scandentia; family Tupaiidae; genus Tupaia; species Tupaia belangeri. The sequence continues at coordinate 2,619,250 of NW_006159594.1, forward strand.
GCAGCTGGGGCTGTACTCTCAAGTCATTCAGGGGGTTGGTACTCAGACAGCGTTCCTCACCTTGAGGTGGTAGAGCCTCTTCTTGCCTGTGAGCCCAAACAATCCCAGGGGCACAGGGTGGGCTATGGGAAGATGAGAGAACCAAAGTGATGCCTTCACTCCCCTACCCCATACCCCTGCCTATTGCTTTGCACTGAATACCCTTTACCTTCCTGAACGCAAGCTGCTTAGAACTAAATTGACATCAAGTGAGCAGCTCCCTGGGCCTTGGCTGCTTTTCAAAGGTCTCCTTTAGGCCCCTGCCAGTCATTACCCTGGGGCACATGTGTCCTTCCAGTATTCTTCGGCTCCACCCCGAGGATCTCTGACAGGGATGGATCAGCCTTTGTGTGAATGAAAAGCTGTCCTGATGGAGATTCTGCTCCCCAAGGCAGACTGTTTCATTGTCTGCCAAGACACTGCCTTGTGTTCATTGCCAGACATTTATTGAGCAGCTACTAAGTGCCAGCCAATGAGTTGTAGAGGACTTAGCCCGATGGAGCAACAGTAAGCAAACAGCTCATAATTCAACAATCCATCTCAGTACAACGAGTACTCAGACCTCGGGGGGGGGAGGGGGGAGCAGTGACCAATTTAATACAGAGGGCAGAGGGGACAGAGAGCAGAGACATCCATCTAGCTGGGAGTAGGGGGCGGTAGAGGAAACTTCAAGGGATGACTTCTAAACAGACGCCTGAAGAGTAACAGGGAACTGACCAGCTTAGTTCAGACAGTGTCCAGAATAGGCTAAGTCCTAGAGGAGAGGGACAAACCAGAAAGGCTAACAGGGCTTGAGAAGCTGGTGTCCTCAGTGATCTAACAGAGGCTGAGCATGGTGGAAGGGCAGGTTAAGTTCTAGAAGTGGGGGACTGTAAGAAGGATCTGGAGAGAGAAGCGAGGTTGACTCCTGAAGGTCTTCTAGCCTACCAGGAAACCTAGAGTTATCCAAGCGTGATGAAACACTCCCGCAGGCTGCAGGCCTTAAGCTGGATGTGTTGCAATAGAGTTGCCATATTTATATCATTCTTCCACACTCAGGCTTCCCTTTGCTCTGAAAGGGTTTTGTACTCTGGGTTCACTGCTCGGGCCTCTCGGGGGCCTTTGCATGTTGCCATTCTGGGATTCTGGGGTCATTGTCTCTTCCCAGGACCCCGACAGGCATCTAGCTCCCAGAGGCTAGAGTTGGAAGAGAAAGGAGGAGGCTAGGTTTCCATCCGGTGCCAGAAAAGATCTACTTGGCCAGGGTTTCTCAAAGTGTGGTCTGAAGATTACTTGTCTTTGAATCACTAGAGAGGCTGGTTTGTTTTCTGTTTTCAATGCAGATTCCTAGGCCACCCTTGACCTACTTGGCTATATTCTCAGGGGTGGGCCTAGGTGTCTACATCTCCAAGTGTACTCTAGTGTAAGAACTGCAGTGAAATGTCGCTCCTTCCCACTCCAGATTCTAGAATAGCTCCCTGCCCCTTTCTCCAAATCTGGTCTGGTTTGCACGGGGTGGAGGCTCACCTGGAGAGGTGTGCTTGGAGAAGGGGAGAACACACACGTGCCTCACCTGCAACTCCTCTCTCTCTCACCTGGGTCTGGCCTGCTCCTCAGGTAATCTGAGAACGGTCTTGTGCATCACTGGAGTCTGGAAGCAGGAGCAGCTCTCCTCAGAACTTACTGAGTCTCCTACTCTGGCTGCAATTCAGAAATTTCAAGATGCTTGGGGAAGGAGCAGCAGTTGGCGTAATGGCTATGTTGCTGGACTCTCATGTAGTCCACCACAGTTCGAGTCCTGGACCCGGTGGCTTAAACTCATGCCAGAAGCGTATGCGTGTGCGCCCAAGATCCCTGGAGGAGAAGGGATTGCGGCATGGCCATCCCCCTGGGGGGTGATTTCTCGCCTTCTGTCTCTCTGTCTCTCTCTTTTTCTGGTGAGTGGATGAGCCCTATAGCAAAAATCTCTTCCCCCCCCCAAAAAAAAATAAAGATGCTTGGGGAGTGGCATTGGGTAGTCTTCCCGCTGGGTTTTGGGCTCTGCTTAGAGAGGCTATCATGATGCGTTGCAGTCCACTGTTGGCGTTTCTAAGTTGTCACAGGGAAGAAAATTGCAGAAAAGCAGCCCCTCATGCACTTCCTGAAGGTTCCGAATGCAGAAAGTGTGCAGGGGTTAGCTGCTTTTGGGGGAGCTTGTTTTCGCGGTCTCCGTGTCTGTCCACTTAGTGACCTCCCCACAAAGTCCTGCAGGCCCTTGCTCTGCCAAGCCCTGTGCTCGATACTGGGGACGAGGGCAAAGGAGGGAAGGAGGGCCTTGACCTGGAGAGACAGACAATGCTGGCCCTTGTAGGAAAGCCCTTCCTGATGAGATGGAGTGAGATGGTTTGATCAGGGCTGTCCCAGAGGCAGAAGTGATAGGTTGCTGTGGAAATTTCAAGGCCAAAGGAGGCGGTCAACGAATGTTTTACAAAGGGAGCTGATTTCAAGTTGGGTCCTACTGGAGGGTGGGTGTTTTCTGGGTAAACAGCACAGAGGTGAGAGAGAGTTGTGCCTGGGGGTTACAGTATAAGGTTAAGGGCAGGCTAGGTGGCGCAGTGGTAACCTGCTACTCAAGCAACGCTGGATCCAAATGGAAGACTGTGGGTTCAGTTCCCCAGTGGACCTGTACACACTAGGCAGAATGTGAGAGCGTGCCGCTGAGGGAGAGTGAGTTTATTAAGGAAAGTATACAGAGCAGACTACTCTATAGGTGGAGTAGCCACGGGAGAAGAGATGAGTGAACAGTTCATTCTTTCCTCCAAGAGGAAGAGGAGAACCATTACCCAGAAGGCAGCATAGAAGGGCTACCCCACAGAAAGGCAGCCCCCTTTTTTTTCTTTTTTGAAAAATGTTTTAAAGAAGGGTTTCATTTATTTATTATTATTATTTTCACATGAATTTTGCTAGAGAAAGACAGAGAGGAAGAATGAGAAAGCAAGCTGCCAGGTCCAGGACTCGAACTGTGGTAGACCATGTGGGAATTCCAGTGCCTTAACCACCATGCCACCTGCTGGTCCCTCTTTTTTGAAATTTTAATATAGGGTACATGCATTCACCAGAGGGAGACAGACAGAGAAGAAAGGAAAGTGAGAAAATACCCCTCCAGAGAGTATGGACATACTGCAATTCCTTCTCCTTTATTTCTCCTTTTGGGATTTTGGGCATACACTCACTTGTGTCCAGTGAATTTTTTTGTTTTGTTTTTTGTTTTTTTTTGAGAGGTTTTTACTATGGGGCGTGTAACCTCTCCAGAAAGACACAGAGAGACAGAAACAGAAAGCGTGACATCACCCCCCAGGGGGGATGGTCACACCCCAAACCCTTCTTCTCCATTCTCCTCTCGGGATCTTGGACACGCATGCACATGCGCCCAGCATGCGTTTAAGCCAACAGGTCCGGGACTCGAACTGTGGTTGACTACATGGGAGTCCAGCGACATAGCCATTATGCCAACTGCTGGTCCCTCCAGTGCATTTTAGAACCACTTGGTTCAGGGCTCAAACCATGCAGCTGGCCACGTGGGGTTCAGCTGCCTTAACCACCATGCCACCACAAATTCACTAGAGCTTGTAACAGAAGATGGACTACAGTCAGAGCTCAGTGTATATTTACATATGAGATAGCTAGGGCCCAGTTAGGCCTACTGGTATGCTGAAGATCACATAGATAGTTGATGGCCTAGCTAAGACTCCAACCAAGACCTTTCCTATTCTCTCAACCCCATCTTAACTCCTCCCATGCTCTGAGCGAAGCAATGGACATGCCTAGACTTTTCTTGCTTGCGCCACTGCAAAACTCTTCTTTCTGATCTCCCTAGCATTTTCTCTTCACAAAACT
>NW_006159594.1:2623789-2633249 GCF_000334495.1 Tupaia belangeri chinensis
CACATGGCTGACGGGAGTTCAAGTCCCGGACCTGGCAGCTTGCTTTCTCATTCTCTCTCTCACTCTGTCCCTCTCTGGTCAAAGTAAACATTAAATAAATAAATAAAGTTTAAAAAAATAATAATTTTTTAAACTTTATTTATTTATTTAATTTAACCAGAGAGGGACAGAGAGAGAGAGAAAGTGAGAAAGCAAGTTGCCAGGTCTGGGACCCGAAACATGGTCGGCCATGTGGGAGGCCAGCTCTCTTCACCACCATGCCACCTGCTGGCCCCTGCGTATGCCACACTTCTCAGCATGGCCTATTAACCTCGTTCCTTCTTACCTATCTGGTCTTGAACTCACTCACTTTGAGGAGCATAAAGAGAGAAAGACAAACACCCTCAACAGGGTCTTGTGCTGCAACCCTCCACCCCATCCAGCCCTTGCAGACGGACAGGGCCCGGGCACGCGCAGTGATCAACTCCTCCTGTTGCACATGGGTAAAGAACACGGGACAGGTGGAGGTTAGTATCCATGCTCTTTATGAACAGGCTACATGATTACACAGATAATATTGAGGGCTAGATCCTAGTAACATACACAATGCTGTTGCGTCGGTCCTACCTCTTGAACTTGGCTCTTCCCACTTTGGGGGCCTCTGATGTTCATCCTCCTACAGTTAACCTTTGGCCCTAGCCTATTTAACTTGTCGGTAAAGTGTGTATCTTCCGGAGTCCAGCATTTTCACTTGAAAATGATGGGCACGCAAGGATTCCAGCTACTCTCTACAATGGGACCAGCCTCACTGATGAAACAGTTTCAGTGGAGCCATCCTAGGGCCCCTCAAATCAGGCTGCCAGAGATGTTTGCTCCCTTGATAAGCAGGTCCACCCATTGATTCAGCATGAAGCAGCTTCAGAAGACAGACCTCCTTCCTTCTACAGCTCCCTTAAGAATTAAAAAATATATAATTATTTAATTTATTATTATTATTATATTATTATTATTATTTTATGATTTGCTATAGGGCATGTACACTTATCAGAGAGAGACAGGGAAAGCGAGAAAGCAAACCGCCAGGTTCAGGATTCAAACCGTTGTCAGTCACTTGGAAATCCAGCACTTTAACCACAATGCCACATGCCAGCCCCCAACTCCCTTAAAATTAAGAAAGTAAAAACTCTGAAGGAAGAATGAAACAGAAAGGATGTTCCAAAGTGAAGTGAGGGACATTCCGAACACCTAAAATCTGGCAGACAAAAAGTGACTGAGAGTCTGGGTCTGAACCAGCTGGAACCAAAATGGTGCTGGAACAACCACTTCCTAATCTTTGGACTCATTTTATCTTCATTGGAAGGTGTTAACATGCTAGATGACACTCCCACCTGCACCATGACAGCTTGGAAGAACCATGACAATGAAGGAACCTACTCTAATAAGGCCAGAAAATGGGAGGGACTTCTTTCTGGAAAAGTCATGAATAAACCACCCATTAATTAGCCTGGCATTAAACCAAACTGTATAAACCAGACACCCACCAAAGTTCAAGTCTGCCCCGCCTGTGGGGTAACCCTTCTGTCTTTCCTTGCAGGTAATAGTTCTCCCTTTCCTCTCAGAGGAAGGAACAAAACTGCTCATTGTACACTTCCCTTAATAAACTTGCTTTCACTCTTCATAAGAAGAAAGAGAAAAAGAAAGGACAGAAAGAAAAAGAAAGGAAGAAGGAAAAAAGGAAAAGAAAGAAGGTAAGAAAGAAAAAGAAAAAAGGAAGAAAGAAAGAAAAAGAAAAAGTAGTGGGGGAAAAGGAGTAAGTAATTTTGGAAAACTTTTAACTGGACACAGGAAAGCTAAAGATAAAAAGAACTATACATAAACATTAGAGTTGTCTTGTTACAGGTTAGTGATTCTGAAACTGCTTTACGTGAATACCAATCTGATCAAATAAATACATTATAGATGATGGGAGGCAGGTTTCTCACTTGTTGAGATGGCGGTGGTGGGGAGGCTAGAACAAATCCTGGAGTGCTGGATTCGAGATGAAGATATCAATATGAACCCACATTCATTTTACATACATATATACATACATACATGTGATACTAAGAGTATATGTAATAGACGTCTCCTCTATATACGTATATATCGCTATATATTGAGTTGTTGGGAAAATCATTACTCATTTTTTTTTTTTGGAGAGGTTTTCACTATAGGGTGTGTGCGCTCGCCAGACAGACAGAGAGAGACAGAGAGACAGAAAGCGAGAAATCACCCCCCAGGGGGGATGGTCACGCCTCAGTTCCTTCTCCTTCATTCTCCTCTCGGGATCTTGGGCACACACGCACACGTGCCTGGCATGAGTTTTAAGCCACCGGGTCTGGGACATGAACCACAGTCGACTACATGGGAGTCCAGCGACATAGCCATTATGCTAACTGCTGGTTCTCAAGTCATTACTCATTTTTGCATAGAAAAATACATCAGACTTTCCCAACAGCCTAATAGATTTATAATCCATAGAAACCTGGGTGATAGGTGTGTGTACACACCCACAAAGAGATAAAGGAGTAAATACAGGGCCAAGAGAAGGTGTGGTGGGTAAGGAGCTGGACTCTCAGACAAAGTCGACTGTGCTTTGAGTCCTGGACCTGACAGCTTTCTTTCTCTCTCTCTCTGGTGAGTGCATACATCCCATAGAAAATTAATAAGTAATAATAACAAATAAAAATTAAATAAATAATTCTGTAAAAAAAAAAAAGAAGTACATACAGGTATGGTGTGTGTGTGTATATATATATTTCTTATAGTCCTAAGAAGGGCAACAAGAAGTGACACTCTATTAGCGATAAGGACACATAGCATCCAGATCTTGGCTTCTAAATACCATTCTCCAATAAAAGGAACCAATTATCTATTCATTTAATTCCATTTGTTATTATTATTTTTTAATTTGACCAGACAGAGACAGAGAGAGAGAAAGGGAAAGTGAGAAAGCAAGCCATGAGGTCCAGGACTTGAACCCCAGTCAGCCATGTGGGAATCCAGTACCTTTAGCTACCATGCCACCTTTTCATTTTTAATTGTGAGAGGGGCCATGCACTTGCCAGAGAAACAGAGACAGAGAGAGGGATGAAGCATCCCAAATGGGTCAGAGTCACACCGCAATCCCTTCTTCTCCATTTATTCATCCTGTTGGAATTTGGGTCATACATTCACATGTGCCCAGCATATTTTTCAAGTTGCTGGGCCCAGGATTCAAGCCATAGTCGACCATGGGGTCTGGTTCTCTTAACCACTAGGCTACGGGGCTACCCTCCTCCCCTAACAGAAATGGGGCAGGGAACATACAGGATGACCCTGAAGCAACTTACAGTGCCATAAAGTAAGGACGTGCCCAAGGGGGGGGGTGGGCATTAAAAGGACACAGGTACTGAACAAAAGAACTCCTAATAGCCAAAGTTGAAACAATTTGAGCAATGTGCTAAATAATAATAGTACTGGATTATACCTCTAAGAGTAAAACAAATTTTATAAATCCATACTGATACAAATAAATGGTTGAGTAAATAACTAAAGGAGAGAGAAGGGACATATTTTCCTTGCAGAAGAATTTTAATTAATAAATGTAGAAGAAATGAGGAAGACAAAAGATCACCACTAGAACCTCCTAATAATAATTGCTATGTAGGATACATTGGTGAATGTAATTGGTAAGTAGAACTTTGAGAAAAAACAGAATAGTTGCAAGTCCCTCAGTATTTGCCCCAAATATCCTAATCACTATGGTTTTAGGAAGGAGAAATGGAGAAGGGATTGTGTTTTGTTTTGCTTTGTTTTTCTCCTCTATTCTCCTCCTGGGCTCTCGGGCACACACACACACATGTGCCTGGTGTGATTTCAAGACACCAGGTCCATCTGCTGTTGCTCTCAATAAATCTCTCTGAGCCTGTGTTTGGGACTGCAGTGAAGATAGAGTTAAAACATGGAAAATATTCCCTAAGATACAGCAACACGGCTTGGGGGGTGGGCAGGGGAGCAGGAGGGTGCGAGAGGCTGGCCTGAGGCAGTGAGAAGAGCCTGGTAGACAGGTCAGAAAAAGAAATGCGCCTGTCCCAGTGCCATGCTGCAATCCCTTCTCCTCCATTCTCCTCTCAGGATTTTGAACATGCATGTACGTGCACCTGGTGTGAGTTTTAAGCTGTCGGGTCCAGGACTTGAACTGCAGTTGACTATGTGGGAGTCCAGGGATGTAACCATTATGTTCATCTGCTAGTCCTGGGATTATTTTTTTCTTTCTTTCTTTTTTTGGAGAGGCTTTTGCTATAGGGCGCATGCGCTCACCAGAAAGAGAGAGAGACAGAAAGACAGAAAGTGAGAAATCACCCCCAGGGTGGATGGCCGCGTTGCAATTCCTTCTCCTCCATTCTCCTCTAGGAATCTTGGGCATGCACGCACATGTGCCTGGCATGAGTTTAAGTCACTGGGTCTGGGACTTGAACCACGGTCGACTACATGGGAGTCCAGCGACATAGCCATTATGCCAGCTGCTGGTCCCCCAGGATTATGGTTTTAATACAAAGAATTTTATCACAAATTCTTTGATACCCCTATTTTAGTAAGTAGATCTTAATTCCTCTGCTTTGAATGAGCTTAGGGTTTGGTGGGGGGCTTCTAACTAACAGATTGTAGAAAGGGGGAAATAGCAACTTGACTGCAGGGGGGCTTCCGGAACATGACCTTGGCCAAGTGGTCAAGGTTAACATTGCCAGCAATAAGTCACACTGATGTCATGTGCTCGGACATGCTGCAATGGGAAGGGCACACTACCCCTGTGGTATTCTCCCCCAAATCCATGACCCTAGTCTATTCACGAGGAAACCCAGGGCAAACCCAAATTGGGAGTTATTCTATAAATTATGTAACCATTACTCTCATACAATATTGAGAGTTTGGGCCCGACAGTGGTGTGGTGGTTAAGGCAGCTGGATCCCACATGGCTGATTGTGCGGTTGGGGTTCCGAACCCTGCAGCTTGAAAAACATGCCAAGTACATGTGCATGCATACCCAAAATCCCAAAAGGAGAAGTGCAGAAGGGACTGCAGTGCGACCATTCCCTGTGGGGGGATGTTTTCTCACTCTCACTCCCCTCGCAGTCTCTCTCCAGAGAACAATGGGCCGTCTGACAAACAACAGAAAGGTGTTGCGATTTTACCCTGTGTGAGGTGTGAGCACTTACCTACAGAGGGGAAGTAGCCAAGAAAGGAGAGAAGCCGAAGCCCTGGTAGAGACAGCCCATCCCTCCTACAGCTTTGTGACCTGGGGCCTGGGCTTGCGCTGCGCAGATCTAGGGCCAGGAGAGGTAGCCCTGAGATGTGCCATCGCATCGCACTTTCTGGATGCAGATTTTCCATTGAACAATCGTCTTTGGTTTCTCCTCTCACCTCCATCCTGGCAGTCGCTTGTCCAGGCTGGAGAGTTGAAGAAGATTCTCTTCCTTCCCAGGAGCACTTGGCTCAGCTCACTCCAAGAGGTGCTTGGCTGGGTCCTAGACAGCTGGTCGCCCTGTCTGCAGACCGCCCCAGAGACTGTCACCCGGCGTGCTAGGAAGGTGACAGACACCAGGCGGCAGCAGTAGCCAGGTGGAGGGCTGGGGGTGGGCAGCGGAAGGGTGCCCGAAGCTAGCCTGAGGCAGTGAGAAGAGCCTGGTAGACGCGTCAGAAAAAGAAATGCGCCTGTCTCAGGGGCAACTTCACACCCCACCCTCTCCTGCATTCTCTCAGACCACCCCTCACAGATGCTTCCTCTTCTCACAATCATTAATCCTTTGGCTCTTACTAATCATAGATTTATTTGCCTTGTCAATTGCATATATTTTTTTAAATTTTAGGGTGTGTGTGTGTGTGTGTGTGTGTGTGTGTGTGTGTGTGTGTGTGTGTAGGGCACTTACGCTTTCCAGAGAGAGATGGAAAGTGAGAAATCACCCCCAGGGCAGATGGTAACGTCTCAATCCCTTCTCCTCCTGGGATTTTGGGAACACATGCCTGGTGTGATTTTCAAGTCACTGGGTCTGGGACTTAAACCATGTATTTGGCCACATGGGATCCAGCACCTTAACCACCACACCATCTGCTGGCCCCTGTCAACTGTATTTCTTTTTTTTTTTTCCCGCTATAGGGCGTGTGCGCTCACCAGACAGACAGAGAGACAGAAAGCGAGAAATCACCCCCCAGGGGGGATGGCCACACCGCAATCCCGTCTCCTCCATTCTCCTCTCGGGATCTTGGGCACGCACGCACACATGCCCAGCGTGAGTTCCAAGCCACTGGGTCCGGGACGCGAACCGCGGTCGACTACGTGGGAATCCAGCGACATAGCCATTACACTAACTGTTGGTTCCCTTTTTTTTTTTTTTCAACTGTATTTTAAGGAACCTCTGTCTCCCCTGCTAGATTATACAAATCCTAAAGAACAAACACGCGCTTGTAACTGCACTTCCCCATGCAGTGAGTAGTAAAAGCTGTGTTGCTGTGTCTTAGGGAATGCTTTCCATGTTTTAAATCTGAGCTCACTGCAGTCCCAAGCTCAGGCTCAGAGAGATTTATTGAGAACAACAGCAGATGGACCTGGTGGCTTGAAATCACATCAGGCACAAGTGTGTGTGTGCCCGAGAGCCCAGGAAGAGAATGGAGGAGAAGAGATTGTAGCATAGTCATTCCCCGGGGGGTGGGTGGGATGGGTGTTGGGGGGGTGTTGATTTATCACCTTTCCTTTCATTGTCTTTGTTGCTCTCTCTGGTGAGTGCTCATGCCCTAAGGCAAAAACCTCTTTAAAAAATTGCAACTGGCAGTAGTATAATGGCTACGTCACTGGACTTTCTTGTAATCGATTGCGATTCAAGTCCCGGACCTGGTGACTTAAACTCACGCCAGGCACATGTGCGCATGTGCCCAAGATCCTGAGAGAGGAGAATAGAGGAGAAGGGATTACAGCGTGGCTATCTCCCCTTGGGGTGATTTCTCGCTTTCTGTCTCTCTGTCTGTCTCTCTCTTTCTAGTGAGCACACGTGCCCTATACCAAAAACCTCTGAAAAAAAAAATATATATATGAAACAGCAGAAGGAGCTGATGCTTCAGGAGTACCCACTCTGTCCCAGGCACCTCAACAAGCCCTTTGCAATCAGCTCATCTCCTTTAAACCTCTCCGCACAGTTCTGGGAGGCCGATCTTACTCTCGTCCCTGTCTCACAGATGAGGAAACCGAGGCACAGGGGGCTTAAGGGGCGTCCAGAGTCACACTGCTCGCGGGGACAGTGCCGCGATGTGAAGGCCTGTCTCACAGCTCCAGGCCCTGCCATCTTTCCCACAGCACTGCAGCCAGTTCCTTACCACATGGGTGCAATCCGAATAGAAGCAAATGTCCAGGGCAGCCTTCAAACGAGGCAGCCACACGGCTCCCAGGCTGAACTTCAGACGTTTAAGCAAAGGGATTCCTGCTTGCATTTGGATACTGTTTTCTTCTTACGTAGTAACAGAGTGGTCGGACAGTTTCAAACAGTGCCTGAGATCCTTCCAATTCTAACACTGGGATAGGACAGCGCAGAAGAGCCTGCACAAGGAGACCCTCTCACTCAAGGCTGCCAGATGTAATGTAGGCCCCCGGAGTGTGAGTCCACTGCAGCCTCTACCTGAAAGCGGAGAGTCAGAAGTGTTTAGTTGCCACTGTCTTCCCCTTTCCTCACTCCGTTCTTTAGGTGCTTTTAAGTTTTTCTTTAAATAATTATTTTAATTTAACTTTATTTATTTGTTTATTTTTATTTTAATTTGAGCAGAGGGGGACAGAGTGAGAGAGAGAGGGAAAGGGAGAAAGCAAGCCACCTAGTCCGGGGCTCAAACTGTGGCCGGCCATGTGAGAGCCCAGCACCCCTAACCACCATGCCACCTGCTGGCCCTATTAAAGTTTTTCTTTTTAAAAAATGATTTATTTAATTTTATTTATCATCATTACCATTTTTAAATTCAATACAGGCACTCATTAGAGAGAGACAGAGAAGAGTGAGAAAAAGAGAAAGCAAGTTGCCAGGTCCAGGACTTGAACCATGGTCAGCTACGTGGGTGTTTAGCTCTTTAACCACCACACCACCTACTGACCCCTTAACTTTTTTCTTTATTGGTGATAGAATAGACACACATTCATACATGTGAGAGAGAGAGGGAGGGGAGAGGGCGCGTTCGGAAAGGAAACTTCCTTCAGGATTGGGTCACACAGTAAACCCCCTCTTAGCTCACTAGTCTTGGATTCAGGCACCCAGATGTTTCAGGCTGGGGACTTGAACTGTGGTTGTCATTTGGTGTGCATCTCTGTGACTCTGCATGTTACCGCCCATACCGCTATGGTCGGACCTCTTCAGGTTTTTGTTTGTCTGGTTTTGCTTTTTGTTTTGCTATAGGACACATGTCCTCATCAGAGAGAGAGGGATAGAGGGAGAAGGAAGGTAAGAAATCATCCCGCTGAGGGGATGGCAACACCACAATCCTCCTCCTCCATTCTCTTCTTGGGATTTTGGGCATGCACACACATGTGACCGGCGTGTTTTTAAGCCGCTAGTTCTGGGACTCAAACCACGCAGTTATCCATGTGAAATCCAGCCAGCGGCCTTAACCACCATGTCACCAGCTGGCCTCCTCTTCAGGTTTGTTTTTGGAGAGGTTTTTGCTATAGGGTGCATGCCCTCGCCAGAAAGACAGAGACAGAGAGACAGAAAGCAAGAAATCACCCCCCAGGGGGGATGGCCACGCCGCAATCCCTTCTCCTCCATTCTTCTCTTGGGATCTTGGGCACGCACGCACACGCGCCCGGCGTGAGTTTAAGCCACCAGGTCTGGGACGCGAACTGCGGTCGACTGCGTGGGAGTCCGGTGCTACAGCCATTACGCCAACTGCTGGTCCCTCCTCTTCAGGTTTGTAAGGTCGTTGCTCAGCCTTGGAAAGAAGCCTTCTTTGTCCTTGGTTGTTTTTGTGTTTTGTGATCTTCTCTATCCTGAAAATCATAGCACTTCCTAACTTAGCACTGCACTGGCTACTGTCCACAGTCTTGCTTGGTTTTAGAGGTTCTCAATTTGGGGCGACTCTGCCTATGCTCATTTTCTTCTCCATCACGGGTCCTCACTGTTTCTTTGAGGTTGAATTTAGTCAGAATGACCTTTTCTTGTTTTCCCAAGATGCAGTACAGTGACACCAAAATTGTCTTTGGCTCGATTGTTCATTAGCCAACTCAAATTCTATTTAGTTATTAAATTTGCTTTACTAATTTATTGTTGCATGAACTTTGTCTTTGTAAGATTTGTGATTTTCTTTCTTTCTTCTTTTTTTTTTTTTAATGGAGAGGTTTTGGCTATAGGGTGCGTGAGCTCGCCAGAAGACACAGAGAGACAGAAAGCGAGACATCACCCCCCAGAGGGGATGGCTATGCCACAATCACGTC
>NW_006159594.1:2633367-2634465 GCF_000334495.1 Tupaia belangeri chinensis
CACACACACACACACACACACACACACACACATGCCCCGTGTGAGTTTAAGCCACCGGGTCCAGGACTCAAACAGTGGTCGACTACATGGGAGTCCAGCGACACAGCCATTACGCCAACTACTGGTCCCTGTGATGGTTAATTTTATGTGTCGGGGCCAGAAGGTAGTGTGGTGTTGGACTCCCACATGGCCGACTGTGGTTCAAGTCCCGGACCTGGCTTGCTTTCTCACTTTCTCTCTCTTTCTCTCTTGCTCTGGACCTCTCTTGTCAAAAATGTGGAAATAAATAAATAAATAAAGTCTAATAAAATAATTCTATAAATTGTTTTTAATGTGTCAACTTGACTGGGTTAAGGGATGCCCAGATATCTGGTTAAACATAATTTTTGGGTATGTTTGTGAGGGTGTTTCTAGAAAACGTTAGCGTTTGAAATGGTGCACTGAGAGAAGGTCTTCCCTCACCAATGTGAATAGGCATCAGACAGCCTCCTGAGGACTGAGTAGGACAACACAGTGGAAGAAGAACAAATTCTATTTCAGGACAGACATCTTGTTATTGGAGCTCCTGGTTCTTGAGCTCCTGATTCTCCAGTTAGCAGGTGGCAGATTGTAGGACTTCTTGGCCTCTGTAACTGTGAGAGCCAATTCCCATAATAATTCTCTCTCCCCTTCCCTCTAGACCTCTCTCTCTTTCTCTCCATCTTTTTGATTAACAGGGGATCTGGATAGAGTAGAATAGAGGTGGGAAAGGGCTGGCGGTCTGATGACTCGTAGGCCAGTTTGGAAGTCATTTGAGCAGCCCAGGCAAGGCTGGTGTCTGCGGTATCTGAACCAAAAGAACCTTACAGGATAAGGACACATTCAGGAAGTGGTAACTGAACCACGTAGAAAATACTGGGACCAACAGGTGGTGTAGTGGTTAAGGTGATGAACTCCCATGTGGTTGACCACTGTTCAAGTCTTGGACATGGTGGCTTGAAACTCATGCCAGGTGCATGTGCACGTGTGCCCAAAATCCCAAAAAGAAATGGAGGAGAAAGGATTATGGCATGGCCATCCCCACTGTGGGAAGGAGGTATAACTTCTCACTTTTTGTCT
>NW_006159594.1:2634645-2642531 GCF_000334495.1 Tupaia belangeri chinensis
TTTCCCTCTCTGGTCCAATTAAAATAAATAAATAAAACTAAAATAATAAAAATATTAAAAAAGAAAACACTAAGTGTTCAGCTCCCCTCCTAGAAATTTTGTAGGTTCCTCATTGCCTGTATCTGTCTCAGTGTTAATACATTGTTACTTTTTTTTTTTTTTAAAGTGGTCCCTAATATAAACTATGGACATTGACACAATGTCCATATGTGTCAATGTTGGTTTATCTATTGTAACAAAATGTATCAATGTTGGTTTATCTATTGTAATGAAATGTGTCAATGTTGGTTTATCTATTGTAACAAAATGTGTCAATGTTGGTTTATCTATTGTAACAAAACTATCCACAGAATGTTGATAGTGAGGGAGGGCATGGACACATGGGGCAGGATGCCTACAGGAGCTCTGTACTTTCCACTCAACTTTGTTGGGGACCTAAAAATACTTTACAAATAAATTCCAGGGGCCAGCAGGTGGTGTGGCGGTTAAGGTGCTGGACTCTCACATGGCCGACTGAGGTTTGAGTCCTGGAACTGGTGAGAAAGTAAGCTACTAGGTCCAAGACTCAAACCGCAGTTGGCTTTCTCACTTTCACTTCCTCTTTCTCTGGTCAAATTAAAAATAATAATAATAAATTGGGGCTTCAGGTGGCATGGTGGTTAAGGGCGCTGGATTCCCACATGGCCAACTGTGGTTCCAGTCCCAGACCTGGCGGCTTGTTGTTTCACTTTCTCTCACTCTGTCCCTCTCTAGTCAAAGTAAAATAAGTAAATAAAGTTAAATAAAATAATTCTTTAAAAATAATAATAAATAAAATAAAATAAATAATTCTTTTTTCTTTTTTTGGAGAGGTTTTACTATAGGGTGCGTGCGCTTGCCAGAAAGACAGAGACATAGAGACAGAAAGCGAGAAATCACCCCCCAGGGGGGATGGTCACGCCACAATCCCTTCTCCTCCATTCTCCTCTCGGGATCTTGGGCACGCACGCACACGCGCCCGGCCTGAGTTTAAAGCCACCAGGTCCGGGATGCGAACCGCGGTCGACTACGTGGGAATCCAGCGACATAGCCATTACGCTAATTGCTGGTTCCCAAAATAAATAATTCTTAAAAAAATTCCAAATACACCAAAAAAGGGGAAGGTGGTTTCTGAGGTAAGTGTAGAAGACATAGGTAAACAAAGTTGATATCTTTTTTTTTTTTTTTTTTGATGGAGGGTGTGTGTACTTGCTGGAGAGAGATAGAGAGAGGGAATATGAGAATGCATAATCCCCCTACCCCTCATGGGGAATGGTCACATCTCCTCCTCCAACTTTTGGGATTTCAGGCATACAGACACACCTGCCAGGCATGGTTTTTAAGCTGCCAGATCTGGGATTCAAACTGCACAACCAGTAATATGAGATCTAGCTTACAGAACCACCACACCATGGGCTGGCCCAAAGCTGATTTATTTTTAGCTGTAGGACTTACAACATTACTTTCCCTTCACAAGACGAAATACAATTGCAATGAAATAACTATGCAATTGTTATTTTTCAAACCTAGACATAGGTTCCCTGAGAGCAGGAACTGACTACGACCATGGCGGTGTCTCCAGTGTTAGAACACTCGGCACATGACCAGCGCTTGATACGTGTCTGCTGAAGAAGGGAACATCAACCCTATAGGGCTTGATGGTGATTGGATGAGAGAGGTGAGGGTGGGAGAGGCTTTAGCTTCCATGTGGCTTTAATTATTCACATCCTTGCTAACTGTTCATATCTTTGCACCCCACTGCATACTCTACGTGCTTTGTGATGGCCTCTGACCTGTGAAGCCTCCGTTTGACCAGTTTGGTCCCTCCCCCTCCCCTCGGTAACCTCTAGACAACTGCGGATGCCCCGCGTCCACTGGGCTCACCTCTCCCACTTTAGACCTCCAGCCTCTCTGTAGCTACTTACCATGCCCTGACCCAATATCCATGGAGTTCTGAAACAGTGTTGCTTTCATTTTTTCTTTTTTTGCATCAGTTACCCAAAGTGCATGATAGTAAATACAGGAGCCACCAGTGTCCTCCGATATTATGATGTTAATATTCTATGGGAAAAAAATTCTACATTTATGTAACTGAATGTATTAAATTATCCTCCCTCCCCCCACACACACACTCTGCTCTTTCTTCTCCTCCATTCTCCTCCATTCTGCAATGTGCCCACTGTGTTTCTCAGTCGCCAGGGCCAGGGCTCATACTCACACTCATATAGGATCTAGCTGCCTTACCCTCCACACTATCTGCTAGCCCTGTAGTAAATCAGTCAATGTCTTCTGATATGGTGTCATTCTTGGACAGGCTTGCCTCTCCAAATATAATAATATAAAAATCCTTCTACGATGTGTTGTAGTTTTTTGTTGTTGTTGAGATTTTTGACATAGGATGCAGGCACTTGTTGGAGAGAGGCAGAGAGAAAAAGTGAGAAACCATCTGGGATGGGTGGGTGGTGTCCATGCCACAATCCCTTCTCCTCCATCCTCCTCTTGGGATTTTGGGCACACAGGGACATGTGCCTGGCATGAATTTTAGGCCGGCGGGTCTGGGACTCAAACTGCAGTCAGCCTCATGGGAGTCCAGTGCCTTAACCACTATACCACCTGCTTACCCCCACAGTAGCTTTATAATCGGTTTTGGTTTGGGACGTTTAGCCTCCACTATTGTGAAAGAATAAATTTCTTTATTCTTTATGTAAATCACCCAGTTTGTAGACATCGGTATGACAGATAGAAGACTGATACAGTTACAGAGTTGGGATTTGAACGCAAGCCTTTGACTCTAAGCCCTGCATTCTGAATGGGAACACAGAGATCTCACCCTTGTTTTAAGAGATAGTGTTTGCGAGAGTAAGAGTAAGCAAGATTAGTATAATTCAATTTCTTTGGGCCTCCCCGGCCTGCGGGGCATGGCAGGATGAAGGGGTATGTGGAATACTTTCTGTGTACTCTTCATTCTTTTCTACCCTGCCCCATCGAGGCAGGAGAAAGCTAGCAAACAGGAGCGGGTAAGGGGGCTGGAGCATCTGCCTATATGGCTAGATAGAAAAACCTGATAAGGACGGAAAGTTACTTGCCCAAGCTATGTAGGCAAGAGATTAGTGGGGTGTCCAGCTGATTAAGCCACATTTGACATAGCCAATGAAAAATCAGTGGGCCCAGCCCCATTTGATAGAGCCAATGAGATGAGAACAATCAGTGGGCCCAGCCAATGATCAACCAACACGACCTAGATTAAAAGTTTCAAACTTGGCAGAATGCAATTGCCTGGGCCTTTTGAGTCACTCTTTCTCTGTCTGCTCAGGCCTGCTCCTACTTCTTGGGAATGTACTTTTACTTTTATACTTCACAAATAACCTTTGGGACCAGCAGATGGCACGGTGGTTAAGGTACTGGACTCCCACACGGCTGACTGTGGCTCAAGTCCCAGACCTGGCGGCTTGCTTTCTCACTTTCTCTCTCTGTCTCTCTGATCAAAATGAAATAACAATAATTAATAAAATAAATAATTCTTTTGAAAAAGGAATTAAAGGGACCAGTAGATAGGGTAATGGTTATGTAGCTGGACTCCCACAGAGTCAACTGCAGTTCGAGTCCCACACCTGGTGAATTAAAACTCACCTCAGGCATGTAAGTGACCAAGATTCCAAGAAGAGAATGGAGGAGAAGGGATTGTGGCAGGGCCGTTCCCCCCGGGGGGTGATTTCTCACTTTCTGACTCTGTCTCTCTCTCTATCTTCAGTGAACACACACATCCTATATAACAAAATCTCTCCAAAAATTTTTTTAAAAATAAAAATAAATAAACAACCATTTCCTTTCATTATTGGTGTGTTTCATTCCATTCTTTGTCTTAAACACCAAGAACCTGGATATCATTATAGAAGCCAAACTGGAACCCTATGACCAGGACACGGGCCTCAAAGGACTGTCTCAACTTCACTTCCTTGCCATTTGGCTTCCCATTGGGTTTGGCCAGTGGCAGGCACTTGCAGGACACAGGAAGGTGGCTCCCTCTACGCTAGGCCATAAGTGGTCAGTGGCCGAGCTCCCAGTTCCCAACTCGTGGCCTTCTTCTACAGCTCCAGCCCTTGTCCAGTGGGTGGTTGTAGGAATCGATATTTCTCTTTCCCCTTTCAGGCCTACAGCTTCCTGCGGACACTATCCCCAGAGTGCTATACCAGTGTCTAACTGGTTTTCCTTAACTCTGCCGGCATCCCCATAAAAGATCCATTCTTTAAACTTCCTTCATGAGAGTAGCCTGACCCATGTGGGAGAACCGCCCTGTTGATAGCAGGAAGTCTAATTTCTTTGTTTCTTGCCTCCACCTGCTCTTTGAAGCCACTTGAAGTCTTGCTGACTGTTGTGCTTCTGGGATGTCACTTCTGCTTGGATGGGAGCAGTCCAGGAATAAAAGCTGCTCAGGGACCTTGGCAAAGTAAAGGAGCAGCTTGTGTCTTCTGTGGGTCCTAAGCAGAACTGCATGGGTCCCCGTGTTCCCCACACCTGTCCCCAGGATCTTGGATAGGCATGTATCTGGGTTATGCATTTGAGGGACAGAACGGCCTCTCCCTCTGGAACCTGGGAGGGATAAGGATCTATTACTCTGTCAAGCGCACAATGCAGGCCCCTCCTTTAATCAAGATGATCTTACTCTTGCAAGGCTTCTCATTCCTTTTACAAACCAACTGCAGGCAGGGTGTGCCACCGTGTTGCCAGGCATGCGTAGACCTGTGTGATTCTGCTTACACTTGAGCTGGGTCCTTCTAAAAGAGGTTGGGAAGGTAGATTTGGGCCAGGTAGCAGGAGGCCTCTAACATAGTTGAATGGGTTTGAAACCCACACTGTGGGTGAGGAATCACTGTCTTCTAGCTGGGGAGAGACGTGGATCCAAAGTCGTTATGGCTGAGCCCGTTGCTGTCTCGGAGCCCAGTCTTGCTCTCTGTCTGGCTGATATCATCTGACCAGGGGAGTTCTAGCGAGGTGCTCTCCATCCCCCTACCTCGCTATCGTTCCTTGGTAGTCACTGGTCCTTGAAGTCACATTGTTGTCTTCTTCCTTCCCCCATTCCGTAAGGGCAGGGACCTTCTTTAGTCAACACTACATTCCCAGGGCCTGACCCGTAGTAGATACTCTATTAATTGTGTGTTGGATGAGGAAATGAAGTGGCTCAGTGAATGACTTTAGATGAGGAAGCCCAGAGAAGTCAAGAGACTTAGCGATTTGCTTAAGAGTGCAGAATTCATTTCCAGCAAAAACTGCCTAACCGCAGGCTCTCTAACCCAATCTGCTGAGAGATGGATTAGTAGTATGAGTGAAAGGGCAGCCCCACTGATCAGAACTGAAGTGAGGCGCAGAGGTAGACTTGGGAAGGGGAAGTTAGCATGGAGCCAGCCCCTGCAGCAGGGGCTTGCCTGTGGTCTGATTTACAACCTGTACTGCAGGCATGATTTCTCCACTTTAATGTTTTATTTAATTAAAACAATGTAAAGTTTTTGCCATAGAGCACAAGTGCTCATGGGAGAGACAGACAAAGAGAGTAAGAAATAAAGGGAGAAATCACCTCCTGGAAGAATGGTCATGCTGCAATCATTCCTCCACTCTCTTCTTGGGATTTTGGGCATGCGCACGCGCGCACACACACACAGTTGGCTTAAAACTCAACTTGAGTTTCCTTATTTATTATTATTATTATTATTAGAGAGTTTTTTTGCTATAGGTCATGTGCCCTCGCCTGAAAGACAGAGAGACAGAAAGCGAGAAATCACTGCCCATGGAGGATGGCCACACTGCAATCCCTTCTCCTCCATTCTTCTCTCAGGATCCTGGGCATGCACACACACACATCCAGGGGGAGTTTAAGCCACCGGGTCCAGGACTGGAACTGGGGTTGACTACATGAGAGTCCAGCGAGACAGCCATTACGCCAACTGCTGGTCTCAAGTTTCATTATTTTTATGAACCAAAGAAATAGCAGGGAAGGGCAAGCTGTAATCCCATCTCCATTCTCCTCTGGGGATCTTGAGCAAGCATGCAACATGCCCAGGGTAGTTTTCTATTTTTTCTTAAGAGAGATTTTTGCTACAGGGTACATGTGCTTGTTGAAGAGACAGAGAGAGACAGAGAGACAGAAAGTGAGAAATCACTTTCAGGAGGATGACCACGCCACAATCCCTTCTCCTCCATTCTCCTCTCAGGATCTTGGGCATCCACATGCACCTGGCACGAGTTTAAAGCCACTGGGTCTGGGACTTGACAGAGGTGCAACTATGTGGGAGTTTAGTGATGCATCATTTCGCCATCTGCCGGTCCCAACCTGGTGTATCTTTCAAGCTGTAGGGTCCAGGACTTGAACCATGTGGGACTCAGTCACCTTAACCACCATGCCACCAGCTGGCCGCATTAAGTTTCTCTCTTTTATCCATTTATGAAGTACCCGACTCCTAAATTTGACTCTTTCCATGCCTCACTCAGCCCCTTGCATGCAGGATTAAACCCGGGAGTTCTCCCTGGAGATGGTCTTGGCGCTGGCTTCACAGTCACTTGAGAGAGGGCAACAAGAACCACGTGTTGGCTCAGGGCAGCAGAGGAGAACTGGGATACATGGCTCTCACCTCCTGGAAAAACGGGTGCACAGCAAGGCAGGAATCTCTTTTGATTGAGAAGAGCAATCAGAAAAGGTTAGTGTGGAGAGATGGGGGCTCACCTTGAGGGTCTTCTGCTTCCAGGTATTGCAGAGAGGCAGGGCAGGGGAGTCAGGCAGAGCAGAGCAAAGCAGAAGGCTTTGGAGCCAGAGATAACACAGATTCCAACCCTGGGAGAACCGGTGGGGGGCAGGGTGGATGTGAGGGGCCGAGTCCCTTCCTGACTAGGAGCAGCCTGAAGGGGAGGTGCCAGGGCAGGCCTCTTGTACAGCCCACGGTTGGTCGGTTGGTCGGTTGGTCGGTCGTCTGTAAGCCCTGTCAGACGTGGGCTCTTAGTTTGGATTTGGAACTTAAGGTCACTGAGGCCCAGGACGAAGACCCTGCCTTCCGTGGGGAACAGGCCCCGGGATGCACAAGGTGCTCTTTGTGTGTGGGTGCTCCCTCTCCGCCTGGGTGTTAACGACAGGTCCCCGGCCCAGGGCTAGTCCCAGTCTACGGATGCCCACAGGCTGGCTGAGTGTCAAGGGCTCACGGAGACCTCAGAGGGGACATCAGCAGCCCCCTGACGCCCATCCCTCCCCTCACGGTGTAACTCAAACTTGCTAAAAGGGGCTTTCATAAACAAGTCTGAAAAGTCTGGCAGCTCTCCCCACCGCTGCAGGCCCCCCGGGAGGGGGGTGGGGTGGGAGTGGCTGGGGGGGGAGGGGTCAGCGCTGTTACCCTTTCCTTCCTGCTTGGTCTCCAGCCCAGCTTCCTCAGGCCCCAGCCCCCCTGGGCTCTCCACCCAGCTCTGCTTTAACCTTTTCCTTCGAGGGAAGGAGGGGCCGAGGTCCCCGTTCTCCAGGGAAGCGGTGGGGGCTGGGGGGGAAACGCCGAAGCTCTGTTCAAATGTCAGAAAAGGATCCGTGAAACTAGCTTTCTTCTCCTCTCGCTTCCCCTTCCTCCCACTAGGGAAAGGGGAACGTGGAAGGAAATTAACTTTGACCCTGGATTCTGGCCCCGGGCCCAAAACTTGGGTAGAAGGCAGAGGTTTCCAGGACCCTCCCCGCCCCCTCTCTCCCACTCGGCCCCTCTCTCCCTCCGCCTCCCGCCCCCCTTTAAGCTACCCAGCGGACGGAAAAGAGTGGATCTAGGAGGGGCTGGCGGAGGCGCAGGGGAAAGCTGGGGGCGGAGGGAAGGGCGGCGGGAGTCCGACGGGGTCCACCCCCCGCTGCA
>NW_006159594.1:2642582-2656598 GCF_000334495.1 Tupaia belangeri chinensis
TGGGGGAGCCGGGAGGGAGGAGGCCGGGCGGCGGGAGAGCCGCAGGAGAAGAAGGCGTGGCGTAGCGGGCGGGGGGCTCTTTGGGTCTGGGGCCGCGGCGCCGTCCGCGCAGGGACCCGGGTGACACCGTCGTTTCCCATCTTCCAGGGGCCGGCCGGGCAGCCATGCTCCTCTCAGGGGGCGAGCCCCCGGCGCAGGAATGGTTCATGGTGCAGACGAGATCGAAGCCTCGGGTACAGCGACAGCGGCTGCAAGTGCAGCGCATCTTCAGGGTCAAGCTGAATGCCTTCCAGAGCCGCCCCGACACCCCCCACTTCTGGCTGCAGCTCGAGGGGCCCCGGGAAAACACGGGCAAAGCCAAGGTAAACGGCTTCTCTCCACCCTCAGCCATCCCTTCCACACAGACCCCGTTTCCTCCTGACCCAGACGCCCTGATCCGGATTGCCCAGGTGTTGGGCCACCTTGGCTTCTCCAGGTGCAGCCGGGCTGTTCCCCATCTCCTCCTTCCCTCTGCTTCCCTCTCTCTTTTCTGCCCCACCCCTTCCTTGCATGTCACTCTGTCTCAAGTGGTTTGAGAGAGCCTGGCGGCCTGTGTCCTCCATGAGCCGTTTCTGGCCAGGGTTCCAGCATCCACGGCCCCTGCTTTTTCCCCTGGGGAGCAACTCGAGGCTCTGAGTTTCTGTGGCCTCTTGAACACCCCTCTTTGTTCTCTACCAAGGCCCAGGTCCGCCTTCTCTTAAGTCTCCTTAAGTCCTGGGCTATCTCTTGGAGCGTCTCTGAGTGCTGGGAGCCCAGGGGCCTAGAGACATGCAGACACTTGTGGAGCGATGCTGGCGTTTTACAGATGAAGCACTGGGGACCACAGAGGGTCAGGGGTCTGCCTGGGTGCTCGATATCAGGGAGGTGGGGACAGTCAGACCGGAACCCACGCTTGGTCCCTAGGCAGGCTCCTACAGGGGCTCAGGGTGGGGCGCAGCTGCTCTGGAAGGCACCAGCCTGTGGGGATGGGCTGGAATGTGGGAGGAGGCTGTGGGCTTTCAGGTGACAGGGCCTGCTGTGTGCGGCTGGACACTGAGGGGGCCAGGTCCTAGGCCTCTGGCATGCTCCCTGGCTTCTCTCACAAGCGGCTCAACCTGGACCTGCCAGGTTCCCTGGTTCCCCAGTCATGGTCAAGGTCTCCCTCTTCCCCCAGAGTCCCTTCTCTATCTCTTCCTGGTAGGAATGCGAGTGCTACAGCCTCCCCCTTCCCCTCAGACTGCCTCCTCCTCTGCGCACACACCTTGCTGCTGGGCCTATTGCAGTCTCCTAATTGGTCAAGGCCATGGGTGGGGGAGGCGCAGAACTCAGCCAGGAGGCGGCCTGCAGGCTGGGAAGTCCCTCCCTCAGCCCCTGGTCGAGCTGCTGTGTCAGCAGTTTTTCCAGTTCTGTCAGAGGTGCTGGGGGAGGGGAGGGGGTCTGTCCAGAGAACAGATGTGCAGGAGCCCTTGAGAGTAAGACGTTTCCGAAGCTGGGATGGGGTAGGTTGGCAAGAGGAACCTTTAGGGTTTAGGGGGTGCTTGAGGATGGGCACTTTGAGGTACCTAGTTTCCCTGCTCCTTGCTTCAGTCCCAGAGCAGCTTCTTCAGGCCTCTTTGCTGCTTGAGGGCTCTTTGGACCATGAGTCCTCGCACCTCAGGCTCCCATTCCAGTTCCTGCTAATGTGACCAGTGGCGCCCTCAACCCTCACCCCCATTCCCCTTTGTTTACCCTTTGGGAATCTAGCCTGAGGAAATTCTGGGTAACTCCCTCCCTGACTGCCAGAACAGGAGAGCAGAGAGAGGATATTGGAGCGGGAGAACAGGGACGGTGGGGCGATAAGCTTTTGTCCAGGGGTTAGGATTCGTTACACTGTCACCAAGCTATGGCCAGTATCGAGGGATGCAGTGGAGAGAGTTTGGAGTGTGGGGTTTGCTACTCCCTAACTGAGCAAGTTAAGTCAAATAATTTACCTTCTCTTGAGTCCATTTCCTCATCTAGGAAACAGAATATAGTCATACCCAGTTCGTGGAGGGGTTGTGAGAATCCGCTGAAATAATACGTTTAAACATTTGTGCAAAATGTGGAGAGCTATAGAGTCTAGATGTCAAGTATTGTTATTAACTAACTATGTAACTTTGAGCAAGTCCTTTAGCCTCTCTGAGTCTTTTTTTTTTTTTTTTGTAAGCCTTAGGGCGTGTGTGCTCTCTGGAGAGAGAGAGACTGAGACATTGAGAGGGAAAGTGAGAAATCGCCTTTCAGGGGGGATGGCCATACTGCTTTCCCTTCTCCTCCATTCTCCTCCCAGAATCCTGGGCACCCGGTGTGAGTTTCTTTTCTTTTTTTTAGAGAGAGATTTTTGCTATAGGGTCAGTGTGCTTGCCAGAGAGACAGTGACAGAAAGCGAGAAATCACCCTTTGTGGGGATGGCCACACTGCAATCCCTTCTCCTTCACTCTCCTCTCAGGATTTTGGGCATGCATGCACACGTGCCTGGTGTGAGTTTCAGTCCACTGGGGCTGGGACTTGATCTGTGGTTGGTTATGTGGGAGTCCAGAAACACAACTGCTATGCCATCTGCTGGCCCCAACCTCTCTAAGTCTTGTGTTGCTTAAGGCCTAGTGATCAGATGTATATACAGATGTACATACTTATTTCCCAAGTATAAAGATTTAGTCTTGTGGCTGCTGTGCAGAGATGATATGGCCACCCTCTATCCCAGCTACAGGGACTTAAAACTGTGTGCTTTGATAATGGCCTGCTATATGTAGGTCAGTTGGCAAAGAGTTCTTGAGACTAGAGGTCACAGGAGGAGGGAATAGTGAGTGAGGGTGGCTTATGGGTCTGAGGGGTAGAAGGGTCAAGGAGGATTCAGGTGGGCTGGCCCTGTAGTGCTGCATTTAAATGATTGTGCACAGGAACCTGGATCCCACATGGCCAACCAGAGTTTGAGCCTTAGCCCTGGAGACTTACATGCCAGGTACACATACGCCCAGGGTCCTGACGGGATAGAGAACTGAAGGAAAAAGGATTGCAACATGACCAAGTCCCATAAGGAGTGCTTTCTCTACCTCTCTCTGTCTCTGTCTGCATTTATCCCCATCTCTCACGTGTACTCCTGGGTCCTATAGCATAATAAAAGAAAAACAAAACAAAAAGAATACAGTCTAATCGGGAGAATGGCCTGGGTTGTTTCTTCCAGTGGTTTTCCAGAGAAACCTCTGTTAAATTCAAAAGTATTTCTAAATTGTTCTGAAAAGTATTGAAAACATTGCTGTTAATTACATTCCCAGGTGAAATTAACATGAGGAGAGGAGAATTTTTTGGTATAGGGCCCGCGTGCTTGCCGAAAGACAGAGATACAGCAAGTGACAAATCACCCCCCAGGGAGGATGGCCACACCGCAATCCCTTCTCCTCCATTCTCCTCTCGGGATCTTGGGCACGCACACACGTGTGCCCAGCGTGAGTTTAAGCCACCGGGTCCGGGACTCAAATCACGGTCGACTACATGGGAATCCAGCGACATAGCCATTACAACAGCTGCTGGTCCCAGAAGGAAGGAGAGTTTTGTAGTGATCAGAAAAGGCCCAGCCTACTTAGCACAGTGAGTGACAGGCTGAACTGCACACTTGGGGCCAGTGGCCAACATGTGTGGTATCCCTGGCCCGGTTGACCCAAAACATGCCTGGGGCATGTGCCTAAGACCCTGATGAGCAGGAGGGGAGGGGAAGGAATCACTGCATGGCCAGATCCTGTTGAGGGTAATTCTCACTCTCTCTCACATGCACACATGCTATTATAAATAAAATAATAAGTAAAATTTAAAAATGATCAGAAGAGCCCAGGGACAAGCCCTTCTTGGCGACAATGGGAAGATGGATCGGGTGGCAGGGAGAAAAGGTGACTTGTTCACTTCTCTCCTTTTTGACAACATGGAAGGGGGTAATGGGGAGTCCAAAGCAGTGGCATGGGAGAAGGTGGTTTCTGGAGACCAGGTTCTGGATTTCTGGGAGAGGACATGCAAAGCTTGCTGACTTTTGGTTGGAAGTTTATCTGTCCTTGCTCCACACTAACTGAGCAGTTCTGTGGGAGTTGATTCTGGCCAGGGGAGTGCTCCTATTGACTCACTAATGACTCACTGTTAAAATTTGAGGAATTGGGGGCTGGCAGGTGGCATGGTGAATAAGGGTGCTGGACTCCCACATGGTTGCCTGTGGTTCGAGTCCTAGACTTGGCGGCTTGCTTTCTTGCCTTTTCCCTCTCTCTCTCTCCATCTCCCTCTCTGGTCAAATTAAAATGAACAAAGTTAAATAAAATAATTCTTAAAAAAAAAAAAAAAGAGGAATTTAAGCCAGCAGGTGGTGTAGTAGTTATAGTGCTGGACTCCCACATGGTCAACCACGGTCTGAGTCCTAGATCCCATGGCTTGAAACCCACTGGGCGCATGTGTGTGCATGCCCAAAATCTCAAGAGGAGAAGGGATTGTGGCATGGTCATCCCCCCTGGGGGGTGATTTTTAAATTTCTGTCTCTGTGTTTCTGGTGAGTACACGCACCCTGTAGCAAAAATGTCTCTTAAAACAATTTTTTTTTTTTCAGGAAATTTGGTAGCCAGTGGAGGAGCATATATAGCTCTGATGGGAGTTTATCTGTATACCACAGAACTCGGCAAGTGCTACAAATCGGGGCTCTCTCCCACCACTAGCTGTTGGTTAAACATTTGTTAGGACACTTAATTGTCTCATGAACACCTAATCATTTTTCTTTAAATTTAAATCCTCTTTTATCAAAATAATTCACATTTATAAAAAGTCTAGTAGTGGGACTAGCAGATAGTGTAATGGTTTTGTTGCTGGACTGCCACATAGTCAACTGCAGTTCGAGTCCTGGAGCCAGTGGCTTAAAACTCACGCAGGCACGAGTGCGAGTGTGCCCAAAATGCCAAGAAGAGAATGGAGGGGAAGGGATTGCAATGTGGCCATCCCCCTGTGGGGTGATTTCACGCTTTCTGTCTCTCTCTGTCTCTTTAGTGAGCACCCACCCCCTATACCAAAAATCTCTCTCATAAAAAAAAAAAAAAAGTCCAGTAATTGTGCAGTCCTATGGCCTGATGGTTAAGGGCGCGGAATCCTACATGTCCAACCATGCAGTTCGAATCCCAACTCCAATGGCTTGAAAAACATGTGGGATGCGTGTGTGTACATGCCCCCAATTTTGACAAGATGGAGAAATGGAGGAGAAAGGATTGCCGTGTGACTGTGTCCCATGGAGGGGAGCTTTCTCCCTCTCCCTCTGTCTCTCTGGTGAGCGCATGTGTCCTGTTCCCTGCCTTGTCTCGTCCCAACTGCCCCTTCAGTACCCTTTCTCATAGACAGTACATGAGAACTTCAAAAAGTTCATAGAAAAATGGGATTAAAGTACAAGTGTATTTTGGTTCTATCATCTATCTATCTATCTATCATCTATCTATCTATCTATCTATCTATCTATCTATCTATCTATCTATCATCACCTATCTATCTTTCTATTTACCTACCTACCTATCTATATATGATTTCTGGCTGACATACAATCAGTGTGTATCTCTGTGGACCACAGTATGGTTTTAAAGGCGTGTAGACGGTGTACAGGATCAAATCAAGGTTATACCCATATTAATCTTCAACATTGAATGTCACACTGATTAACATTAGAGTAATTAACACTGATATGTCATGCACATTTGTTAATAGTTCTTATTTTTTGAAATATGTATTAATTTTTTTTTTACTCTGCTGTGATAATCTTCTTGTAGCATCCCCCCCCCATTAATTTTTTTAGTTTGCTACAGGCTGCATGCACTCACGAGAAAGAAAGAGAGAAAGCGAGGGCAAGAGAGAAGTGAGAAAGCACCCCTGGGGAGATGGCCATGCAGCAATCCCTTTTCCACTCTACTCTTGGGACTTTGGGCATGCATGCACATGCACCCAGTGTGTTTTACAAGCTGCTGGGTCTGGAATTTGAACTGTGCAGTCAGCCATGAGGAATCCAACCACCTTAACTTCCAGGCCACTGGCTGGCCCTACACGCATGCTTTGGAAATTCATATTGTACCCCCCCAAAGATGTGCAAAAAGTAAGTGTAAAAAATAAGATATAAAAAAGTTAAAAATGGGGTCAGCAGTTAGTGTAGTGGTTAAGGTGCTGGACTCCCACATGGTTGACCACGGTTTGAGTCCCGGACCCGGCAGCTTGAAACTCATACTGGGTGCATGTGTGTACTCACCCAAGATCCCAAGAGGAGACTGGGAGGTGAAAGGATTGCAGTGTGGCCATTTCCCTGGGTGTGTGGGGGAATTTCCCACTTTTCCTCTCTCTGTCTTTCTCTGTCTTTTCAGTGAGCATGCAAGCCCTATAGCAAAAATTTCTCTCTAAAAAAAGAAAAAAAGTTAAAAAATAAAATATAATAAAATAAAAAGTAATTTATGTTCCCTCTTCTTAAAAATATATTCTGTTTTTAGGGCTGGCGGGTGGCATGGTGGTTAAGGGTGCTGGATTACCACATGACTGGCCATGGTTTGAGTCCCGGACCTGGCAGCTTGCTTACTTGCTTTCCCTTTCTCTCTCTGTCCCTCTCTGGTCAAATAAAAAATAATAATAATAACAGATGAAATTAAATAAATAAATAATTTGAAAAAATTTGTTAGTGTTGGGACCAGCAGTTGGAGTAATGGCTATGTCGCTGGACTCCCATGTAGTAGACTGTGGTTCGAGTCCCAGACCCGGTGGCTTAAACTCACGCCAGGTGCATGTGTGTGTGCCTGCCTAAGATCCCAAAAGGAGAATGGAGGAGAAGGGATTGTGGCATGGCCATCCCCCGCCCGGGAGGTGATTACTCGCTTTCTGTCTCTCTATTTCTGTCTTTCTGGTGAGCACATGCACTCTATGGCAAAAAATCTCTCCAAAAAGAAATGTGTTAGTGTGTATGATTTTCTGTTATCTTTCTGAGAAGAGTAATAATAGTAAATTATTTATTATTTATTTATTATTTTAGAAAGTTTTTTTGTGTGTCCTTGCCAGAGAGATGAAGGTGAGAAATCACCCCCTGGGAAGATGCCTATACTGCAGTTCCTTCTCCATGGGCATGATTGGCCATGTGGGAGTCCAGCGACATATTCACTATGCCATCTGCTGGTCTCAGTATATTATTTTGTAAAGAATTATGTATTTAATTTTATTTATTATTATTGCTATTTTTTAATTTGACCAGAGAAATACAGAGAGGGAAGGTAGGAAAGCAAGTCACCACATCTGGGACTTGAACCATGGTCGATCACGTGGGAGTATAGCACCTTAATCACCATGCCACTTGCCAGCCTCAATAACAGTAAAGTTTTAGAAGCTTTCTTCTCCTAGCCTAGTGTCTCTGTCTTCAGGTGGCTTTTTTTCTCTGTAGCTCTTGATTATTCTAGTATGTTTTGTTCTCTATGTTACACATTGAAAGTTTTCATCATATGCGTGGTAACCCTTTCATGATTAAAAGTGAAGGGGGAAAAAAAAACAACTCTGGGAGCTGGGGCTATGGGCAAGGCTTGCTGATTTTGAGTTTGATTGTACAGAGATTTGGGGCGCTATCGTGACCTTGAGGTCTTCACTCCTTGGCTGGCCAGATTTCCCAGAATGTATTCCTCTGTTCTTCAGACTGGGCAGTCAGTCTGGTTGCTGAGTCTTTGAATGGGAAGAACGAGTCTCTCTGTGTTCAGCCGTCACTGCATACATCATTATTTGGCCCTGCTCCCTCCCTCTGCATTTTTTTCTTATGGTCCCCACACTCTGAAGTGTGCTTGTCAAACTGTAATCCTAAAATCTTGTTTTGTACTCCCTAGAGAACAAACCTTTAGCTGGTGGGGAGGTACTTGCCCAGCGTGTGTGTGTGTGTGTGTGTGTGTGTGTTGGGCCCCCAGATAAAATGGCTCCCTCAAAGAACTTAGCCTTTTATGTTCCCCTTTATTCCCAATTCCAGATTTTCTTGGTGCTGTCATTTTCTAAGCCTTTTGAGTGTTCTGCAGGATAAATTGTGGTGGTCTGGAAAGCAGAGACTGATAGTGATGATGAGAAAGGAAATGATACTAATTATGGGCTGAATCCGTGGCCTGGTGGTTAAGGCAGCTGAATCCCACATGGCCTACTCTGAGTAGTTTGAGTTCCAACCAGTGCTTCGGGGACATGCCAGGTGTCTGTGGGCATGCCCCTGAAATCCCAAGGGGATGGAGAGATGGAGTAGCTGGGATGTGGCAGTTACCATTCTCCAGGGAAGGTGCTTTCTCCCTTTCTGTCTCTCTAGTGAGTGCATGCCCTGTCTAGCAAAAGAAGAAAAAGAAGGATGCAGCAAATGGTGTAATGGTTACATCACTGGACACCCATGTAGTCAACCATGGTTTGAATCCCAGACCCGGAGGCTTAAAACTCATGCGGGGCTCGTGTGTGCACGTGCGTGCCCAAGATCCCGAGAAGAGAATGGAGGAGAAGGGATTGTGGCATGGTGATTTCTTGCTTTCTGTCTCTCTGTCTCTCCAGTGAGCACATGTGCCCTATAGCAAAAATCTTAATTAAAAAAAAGAAAAAAGAAAGGGAAATCATTAAACAATACAGTACCTTGACAAGTACAAAATGGTGTTAAAATATTTGGTGTTAATATTTAATTTACAAGTTGACAAGGAACCTATGGGACATTGGGCAATCTTTTTTGTATAAATAGCATCACCCTTTTTCTGTGCATTTCTTTTGTTCATCCGTATCATTTTTCTATCTGCTTGTTCCTGCCTCTTCTTTTCTACTTGTTCTCCTCTTGGAGGAGAAAGGCCTGGGTGGGTGTTAGGAGGAAAGTTATTTCAGGTTTTTCTCTCTCCAGGTATCTGTCTCCTTATCTTTGCATTCTCTAGGGTGTAGAGCATCACAGCTAAGGGCCCAGACTTTCCTTAGAGAGAAAGAAATGAGACAGTGGTATAAAGTGCGTGGCACACAATACGTTTTCAATAAATACAGTGTTCAGGTTTATCATTTGGAAATTATCTCAATTCCTATAACCTTTTAATTAAAAAAATATTGAGTAAGCTCTTTGCCCAAAGAAAAATCACTCAGTCTTCTTTAGCACATCTCTTTATTATATATATGTTTCTGTGTTGTTAGAAAGTGGGGTGCACGGGGGGGGGGACTTTTTTTTTTTGGAGAGATTTTCACTATAGGGCGCGTGCGCTCGCCAGACAGACAAAGAGAGACATAGAGACAGAAAGCGAGAAATCACCCCCCAGGGGGGATGGTCACACCGCAATCCCTTCTCCTCCATTCTCCTCTCGGGATCTTGGGCACGCTCGCACACGCGCCCGGCGTGAGTTTTAAGCCAGCGGGTCTGGGACACGAACCGCGGTCGACTACATGGGAGTCCAGCGACATAGCCATTACGCTAACTGCTGGTTCCCAAGGGTGGGGGACATTTTTAAGGTCCATGAGTTGTGCGCCTGATTAGATTTACTTTTGCTGGGCAGTGGGGGCAGCTGACGTCTGGGTGGGAGGGGTTGACTTGGGATGACCATCAGGTTTTGAGCTGGTTTGGGACTGATTGAAAAAGGCCCTTTGGGAAGTAGATTGCAGGTCTGTGGCCTAGGCCTGGTGGCAGGGAAGGCTGGGCTGGGTCCTGCGCAGAGGTGCAGGGGTGGTTTGCCCTAATGGAGCTGTCAGGAGGAAGCGGAGAGGGGGGTGACTGCCATAGCCAGGAGGGTTGGAGGGACCCGAGGGCAAGTGCAGTCCCTGTGGGTTGGTTAAGAGGAAGCGCTCATGCTCCCCAGAGCTCCCAGGATGTGTTGATGGAACTCAGCCAGACAGCCGAGGAACCCAGTCTCTCCCGTTCCAGCCACTGCCAGACTGAAAACACAGGACGTGGTCTGCCCAGAGAGCTGGAGGCCCTCCTTCTGGTTAGCCATCATGTGGATCTGTGGGGTTCCCCTGGACACTGGCCCAACACCTTGTCAGCTCTTCTGTCCCCTCTGTGCAACAGGGTTGCCATGGTTACAGGTACAGGTTGTGCTAGAGACCAGGAGGAAGATTAAGCCAGAATCCTCCAGGATTACTGTGTAGTCGCTGTGCATGCAGCCAGAGGAGGCAAAAGCTCTGGTTTCAGTCAGACATAGTTGGGTTGTGATTCTGGCCTCTAGCATGTGTCCTCTGGCAGGCTGCATAGCCCTCTGAGCTGCAGAATGGTAGCAGGCTGAGACAGACCCCACTCTGCGCACTTTCTACGTATCACATCAGTGCAGTTTCACAGCAGCGTAAGGAGGCAGGATCCCGTGTCTGAGTAGCACAGAGGAGGACACGCAGACACAGGAGGAGAGACGCTTTGTTCCAGGTTACGTAAGTTCCTGGCACGTTGGAGGGTGCTCAGCCCCTTTCCTTGCTGTTACCCAGAGAGTGGGCCTGGACCAGAGGAGTATCTAGTTTAACCTGCCATTTTACAAATGAAGACACTGAGGCCTGGAGAAGATGATGGATTTCCCACAACTCTCCTCATCAGCTAAAGTCAAGACAAGACTCATGACTCCAAGCCTTGGTCCTTTCCCTCCTCTCCTGGTCCTCCCCGATTCATTTCAGTGTTCCCTGGAAAGAAATGGGTGTGTGAGGGTCCTGGTCAGGGAGAGCGAGGAGTCCTTTGGCTCTCGGTGGGCAGGAGGAGGTCACGTGCTTGGAGGAAGGCTGGCCTTCTGGGTGGGGAGGTCTGTGAAGGGCTCACTTCCTTGTGCTCTCCCCACTGTGCCCAGGAGTATCTGAAGGGCCTGTGCAGCCCGGAGCTGTGGAAGGAGGTTCGCTACCCACCGATCCTGCACTGCGCCTTCCTCGGGGCCCAGGGTCTCTTCCTGGACTGCCTCTGCTGGAGCACCCTGGCCTACCTGGTGCCCGGACCCCCTGGCTCCCTGATGGTGGGTGGGCTGACCGAGTCTTTCATCATGACCCAGAACTGGCTGGAGGAGCTGGTGGCACGGTTGCGCTGGGGCCCTGCCCCTCTGCTGACCCCCCGGGGAATCTGGGAGGCTGAAGTGACCCGAGCCTTTGGGGCCCTGGTCTGGATCCGTGGTGACCAATATGCAGGAGAACTGCTGCAGCTACCCCCAGCAGTCCAGGAGCTGCTGCTGAGCCTGGTGCGAGATGCTGCTGGCAAGGAGGACATCATTGAGTGGCTCGGCCGCTTTGGCATCTCCGACTCCCGCTCCAAGTCGGAGGTCCTCACCTGCCCTCCCCAGCAGCAGAAGGAAGACTCGGCCGTGATGTCCGCGGGAGACAATCCTGGGACCTTTCTGGAGGTGGGGACCCTCCAGAATGGGGGCCCAGACAATTCAAAGGGGTTAACCAGCCTGGGAGCCACCAGGTCCCTGATCTCAGGCATCTCAGCCCCAAGCACCCAGCAGGAGTCAGCAAAGCAGCTAGTACGGTAAGTTCTGGAGGTTGAGTCTAGCATTTCTGACCCACCCCTCCTGCCCTGCCTCAAGGAAATAGTAGTTGAAACTGGTCTCACGTTTTCAACAAACTTGGGCTTCCTTCAGGGTCGGTTCCAACAGCCAAGGCAGTGCCAACAGTGCTCGAGAGGAAGGGCCAGCTCAAGCCACCAGCAGCCAGGACCCTGTGAACCACACACAAGCCTCGTTGCAGCAACGCCAGGTCCAAAGGGTGGAAGACAGACTCCCGCTCCAGCCCCCGGTGTCAGCCCTGGGTCTGTGCCCACCCTGGAAGGCCTGGGCCCCAGGGCCAGCCTTTGGGCACTTGTGGCCAGGGGCTATTGCCGCAACCTTCTGGAGACTCAATGAACTGCATTCTCTTCACCTGGCCTGGCTCCTGTCCCAGGCCTGCTTCAATTTCCCCTTCTGGCAGAGACCGCTGGGTCCCATTCAGCTGAAGCTGCCAGGGCAGAATCCCTTGCCCTTAAATCTGGAGTGGAAGCAGAAGGAGCTTATTCCTCTGCCCAGTGCCGAAAGCCCAGCCTGTAGCCTGGACGGGGAGCTGGGAGGAGATACAGCCCTACAGAAATGCCCAAGGCCAGAGACCCCCCAGAAAGTCATGAGTTTATTGGTGGTCCCGGAGGGTCTGGGTATAAAGGACAAGGTTAGTCCAGGACTTCCACAGATAGGGCCACCTTTGACCTCTGTTTCCCACCTTCATGCTGTGGATGAGCCCAGCGATCAAGGTGGCATACAGTCGAATTGTAAGGGACTGAAAGAGGGACCCTCTGCAGTGCTGCCCACAGGGCAAGGGGTGCCCACAGGGCAAGGGAGACCCAAGGCTCAAGGGGGGCTGGCAGTTCAATCAGTACCTGAAGTTGAAACAGTGCCTGAAACTCTCAAAGTGCCTATGGGTACAGCAGTGCCCAAAGCTGAACGCCCTCCCCCAACTCAAGCACCGCCTGCAGCTCCAAAAGTGCCTCCAGCCCAAACGATGCCGGCAGTGCACGCAGAGCCTGCAGCTCCCAATGTGCCTTCGGCTCCAACAAAGCCAGCAGCTCAAGTGGTGGCCCCAGCTGAAAAAGCAGCCGGGGGCCAGCCGGCACCGGCAGCTCAAGTGGTGGCTGCTACTCCCAAAACTCCCACGGCTCAGAAGATGCCTGCAGCGAAAACATCACCTGCAGGTCCCAAAACACCCAAAGCTCAAACTGGGCTTGCAGCTAAAACAGGACCTGCAGCTCCCAAAGTACCTGTGGCCCCCAAAGCACCTGCAGCTTCCAAAGCTTCCAGAACTCCCAAAGCACCTGCGGCTCAGAAGGTACCCACAGACACAGGGCCAGCTGTGGATGTAGCTCACCTGAGTAAGGGCCAGCCTTCATCAAAGGGCCAGGGGCAGGCTGGAAGGCCAGGTCCCCTGCCCAGTAGCAACTTGGCCCCCATCAGTAAGCACCAGTCTCAGGTGGAGGGGATCCTGGGGGCTTGGCCAGGGGCCCCAAGGCAGCCACCTCGCCAACTGCAAGCAAACAGCATGGTGACCAGCTTCCAGAGGTACCACGAGGCCCTGAATACACCCTTTGAGCTGAACCTGTCTGGGGAACCTGGGGACGACGGGTTGCGGCGAGTGGTCATAGACGGCAGCAGTGTGGCCTTGGTGTGAGTAGCCACAGGTGTGGGGCATGCTGGGGATGCTGGGAAGAGGGGCAGGGCATCCCTGGGGGTCAGCGTGTGGGCAATCCTTCCTCACCTCCATCTGGATGACATGGGGTTCAGAGGGGAAAAAGGTGGGAGGAAAGGGCCAGCCCATGGCCAGAGTTGGATCCTACAAGGCCAGCTGCACGTTTTGAGTTCCAGACCCGGTGGCTTGAAAAACACTAAGTGGCCATGGTGTGCATTTGTGCCCAAAATCCTGAAAGGAGGGATATTCCTATCGGGAAGAAGGGATTGTGGCACTTCCCTAGAGCAGGTGCATTCTCATTTTCCCTCTCTCTGTCTCTATCTGGCAAGCACATGCTCCCTCTGGCTAAAAGAAAAAAAAAAAAAAGGTGGGAGGGAAGTGGCTGAGTGGCTTGGCATGCCAGGCCGTGTGCACTGAGTCTTCACAGCAGCGCTACAAGGGCAGTGTCCATCCTCCCTCTCTGATAGATGCAGAGCGGGTTTAAAGGTGACCAGTCTTGCCCAAGGCCCCAGAGCTAGCAACCAGCCCAGATGGCCTTTGGGATCAGACTGTCCAATGCCAAGGCCCAAGTTCTTCTTAGGCTAGCTTTGAAACTTTCAGCCCGAACTTCATGGCACAGTACAGCTCTCTGTGAAGCTTTTCCTGACCATGCAGGTCCTTAGCAATCGGCCTCCCTGCCCAGCACTTGGTGCTGAATGAGCGTTGGCATAACTGCATGCGAGACTGGGAACTTGCCCAGTGACAGAGAGGCTGCCTGAGCTGAGTACACCTTGCGCATAGTCAGTGGCCTGTGAATCTTTGTTGCTTCAAGCTCTGAGCTGAGCTCTTTGATGGTAGGGGCTAACCTTCTTCCTCTTTCCCCTC
>NW_006159594.1:2656629-2680283 GCF_000334495.1 Tupaia belangeri chinensis
CACATGTGTGTGCACACTTGCACATGCACACACAGTATCTGGCAGTGCCCTGCACCCGTAGGTGCTCATGGACTGTTCAAGGATGGAGGGAAGGAAGGAGGGCGCTGCTGGGGTCTGTGGTGCTGAAGCTGGGCCCTGCACTGCCTGCTTGCTGCCTCAGGGCTGGCTCTGGGGGAGCGATGGTGAGGCAGGGCTGGTCCTCATTCCTCCACCCACAGGCACGGCCTCCAGCACTTCTTCTCCTGCCGAGGCATCGCCATGGCAGTGCAGTACTTCTGGAACCGTGGACACCGAGAGGTCACTGTGTTTGTACCCACCTGGCAGCTGAAGAAGAACCGGAGGGTGAGAGGTGAGACATCCGCTGCCCTCCCAGTCTCTCCAGACTCACCGGGCCTTTCTTCTCTTTGCCTTCCTGCTCCTGCCTTGGCCTTTGCCACCCAGCCCTTCCTCTGACTATCTCTGTCTTCTGCCTTCACCCCAGAGAGCCACTTTCTGACGAAGCTACACTCGCTCAAGATGCTTTCCATCACCCCCTCCCAGCTGGAGAACGGCAAGAAGATCACCACCTATGACTACAGGTGCGCCAGCCCTCAGCCCTCAGCTATCTCCCTGCTGGGCTCTGGGGGAGCGGCGGGCTGGCGTGTGGGAGGTCCTGTCCCATGTTCTGTGGGGGAAATGGAGGCAAACGTAGGGGGTGCGTAGGGGGTGCGTCAGAGAGGATGGGCGGGGCACAGGCCTTCCTGCAGACAGAGGGAATGACCTAAGTCACAGGGGGCTCAAGCCCAGGGGCTGTTCTTGACTTTGGGACTCTGGAGCTCTGATTCCCTTAGCTAACAGGCTGTCTCCCCCATGACCTATTGGCCGACACCTATTTGGGATTCAGCTAGGGCACGTGACTCCTAATGCTTTGAGTTAGTGTCAGAGGGATCCCAAGCTTTTGGGTGCCAGCTCAGGTTGAAGTTCATGTCTGAAGGAACTGTTTTCATCTTTTCCTCCCTCAAAACCCTGGCACTGGGAGGAGGTATGTGTGTGGCAGTACACAGAGCCGGGGCAGGGCTCTGGAATTGGAGCTATCCCGGCCTGGCCCACCTGTACCCCAAATGCCTCACTGCTCGTCAATCCCAAGCATCCACTCCCCAGCGTGGCTGCAGGGTCAGCGTGCAGAGTGACCAGTGACCCTGCGGCTGTGAGGGCAGACCAGGCCTTGTCGTAGGCACTGGTCCTGGGCTGGAGTTCATGTCAGGCAGACAGAGGTCTTGGCTTCACTTAGGCACCTCATACTGGGCAGGGAGAAATGATTTCTCCCCACTTTTCACAAGTTCTGGCATCTGTCCAGCCTTTAAGCCTGCGAAGGGCTGGGTAGGGCAATTCAGGCATTCCTCCCTGAGTAGGATCTAAGTGCATCTAAATTCAGGCCCTGAGGGGGACGGCTTTTCAGCAGAAGTCCCCTCTGCTGGGCACTCATGGAATAGCACAGTTGGCCTCCAGGGAAAGCTGCAACGTAGGTAGCCTTTGTTTCTTTCCTGGTCACAGCTCTCTTAGAGGAGAGGTGGTTCTGGGAGAAATGGACTTGGTTTTTCAGGTATGTGACTTCTGT
Source organism: Tupaia belangeri chinensis (assembly GCF_000334495.1). NCBI lineage: Eukaryota > Metazoa > Chordata > Mammalia > Scandentia > Tupaiidae > Tupaia > Tupaia belangeri. Next base: position 2,658,227 of record NW_006159594.1, read on the forward strand.
GTGTTAGCATAAATGTGTGCTGTTGGCATATATAGGAATACTGTGCATTGGTGACGAGTAACACCAATATGTGTGTATGCTGTGGCAGGCAGTTAGCTGGACATGCACACGCTTGATCTCGTTCAGTGTAATCCTCACAGCAGGGTGGGGTAGGTATTCGGTCCCCATCACACCCACGGGAAAATGGAAGCAGTGAGTGTGCCTGTGTGAAAGGGGACGAGTATGTGGGCTTCTGTGTCTGTGCATACGTATATGCGTGTGTGTAATAGGGGTATGCATTTGTATATGCAGCTGGGGGTGTGTGCACCCATGTTCACCCACCCAGGGGACTACCGGTGACCCCAGATAATTGCACAGAGGAGGAACTGGGCTCCGGGACCTGGCTCCCTGAGTATGCAGGACTGTTTCTGTCTGACATACCTTGATATGAAGCTGCAGGTTCATTTCCCCAGAGGGCCCAAGAAGCGAAGGGGCTGGTTACTGCACCTTTAGTCACGACCCCCTCCCTGCAGGTTCATGGTGAAGCTGGCAGAAGAGACAGATGGCATCATTGTCACCAACGAGCAGATTCATGTCCTGATGAATAATTCCAAGAAACTGATGGTCAAAGATCGGTGAGGTGGCTCTCCTGGGGCTCGAGCTGTTCCTTCCCCTGGGATGTCAGGCAGCCCTTGGCAGGAGAGATGTTGGGGCAGAGGAGGGACCTTGGAGTAGAGCTCACCAGCACGTGTTGGGTGTGGGGTCTCTGCCGCAAGGGATGCCAGGGAGTAGAGGGCATGGGGGTTGAGGGCCCATTCAGACTGTGCCTCTCCCCTCTGGGTCTAGCCTGCTGCCCTTTACCTTTGCGGGGAATCTCTTCATGGTGCCAGATGACCCTCTGGGCCGTGACGGCCCCACCTTGGATGAGTTTCTGAAGAAGCCAAACAGGTAAGTGTTGGTCAGGCCACCCCTGCCTCTCAGGGCCTTTGGGACTGACTGGAAACTTCCTCTTAGTGCTAGGCAGCCTCCATCTAGTGCATAATACCAAGCAGAGGAATCTGATTTTGTTACATTTTTATACTTCACGTATACTTTATACTAATCATTTATGCATCTATAAACCACTTTCGACATGGTTTTGCAGTTTTACATTCTTTAATACCATATGAGGGTGCTTTAAACAAGCTTTTGGACAAATAAACTTAAATGAACTTAAAGTATGAGTTTATTTTGATGCAAAAATTTCAAAATCTGTGCACGAGTTTTTCATAGCACACGTTTTCCACGAACTTTGTGAAGACACCGCCTCCATGTCTACCCTTCCACAGCTGGCCTTTGTACTCAACCCTTCACTCCTTTTTTCAGATGTCTGCCATGCTAACTCATGAAACGACTTTAACCGCCATATAGCACATGAGTACCCAACACTTCCCCTCGTTCTCTTATTGAGAGCCTTTTGACTTGTTTTTAATAATAATTTATTTAATTTTATTTATTATTATTTTAGTATGTATGCTCTCACCAGAGACAGAGAGAGAGAGAGAGAGAGAGACAAAGTGAGAAAGCAAGCCACCAGGTAAGCTGCAACGTAGGTAGCCTTTGTTTCTTTCCTGGTCACAGCTCTCTTAGAGGAGAGGTGGTTCTGGGAGAAATGGACTTGGTTTTTCAGGTATGTGACTTCTGTGTGTTAGCATAAATGTGTGCTGTTGGCATATATAGGAATACTGTGCATTGGTGACGAGTAACACCAATATGTGTGTATGCTGTGGCAGGCAGTTAGCTGGACATGCACACGCTTGATCTCGTTCAGTGTAATCCTCACAGCAGGGTGGGGTAGGTATTCGGTCCCCATCACACCCACGGGAAAATGGAAGCAGTGAGTGTGCCTGTGTGAAAGGGGACGAGTATGTGGGCTTCTGTGTCTGTGCATACGTATATGCGTGTGTGTAATAGGGGTATGCATTTGTATATGCAGCTGGGGGTGTGTGCACCCATGTTCACCCACCCAGGGGACTACCGGTGACCCCAGATAATTGCACAGAGGAGGAACTGGGCTCCGGGACCTGGCTCCCTGAGTATGCAGGACTGTTTCTGTCTGACATACCTTGATATGAAGCTGCAGGTTCATTTCCCCAGAGGGCCCAAGAAGCGAAGGGGCTGGTTACTGCACCTTTAGTCACGACCCCCTCCCTGCAGGTTCATGGTGAAGCTGGCAGAAGAGACAGATGGCATCATTGTCACCAACGAGCAGATTCATGTCCTGATGAATAATTCCAAGAAACTGATGGTCAAAGATCGGTGAGGTGGCTCTCCTGGGGCTCGAGCTGTTCCTTCCCCTGGGATGTCAGGCAGCCCTTGGCAGGAGAGATGTTGGGGCAGAGGAGGGACCTTGGAGTAGAGCTCACCAGCACGTGTTGGGTGTGGGGTCTCTGCCGCAAGGGATGCCAGGGAGTAGAGGGCATGGGGGTTGAGGGCCCATTCAGACTGTGCCTCTCCCCTCTGGGTCTAGCCTGCTGCCCTTTACCTTTGCGGGGAATCTCTTCATGGTGCCAGATGACCCTCTGGGCCGTGACGGCCCCACCTTGGATGAGTTTCTGAAGAAGCCAAACAGGTAAGTGTTGGTCAGGCCACCCCTGCCTCTCAGGGCCTTTGGGACTGACTGGAAACTTCCTCTTAGTGCTAGGCAGCCTCCATCTAGTGCATAATACCAAGCAGAGGAATCTGATTTTGTTACATTTTTATACTTCACGTATACTTTATACTAATCATTTATGCATCTATAAACCACTTTCGACATGGTTTTGCAGTTTTACATTCTTTACTACCATATGAGGGTGCTTTAAACAAGCTTTTGGACAAATAAACTTAAATGAACTTAAAGTATGAGTTTATTTTGATGCAAAAATTTCAAAATCTGTGCACGAGTTTTTCATAGCACACGTTTTCCACGAACTTTGTGAAGACACCGCCTCCATGTCTACCCTTCCACAGCTGGCCTTTGTACTCAACCCTTCACTCCTTTTTTCAGATGTCTGCCATGCTAACTCATGAAACGACTTTAACCGCCATATAGCACATGAGTACCCAACACTTCCCCTCGTTCTCTTATTGAGAGCCTTTTGACTTGTTTTTAATAATAATTTATTTAATTTTATTTATTATTATTTTAGTATGTATGCTCTCACCAGAGACAGAGAGAGAGAGAGAGAGAGAGACAAAGTGAGAAAGCAAGCCACCAGGTTCGGGACTTGAACTATAGTTGGCCATGTGGGAGTCCAGCACCTTAACTACCACACTATCTGCTGGCCATGACTTCTGTTTTATGCCAGCACTGTGGTCCATAGCCTTGCTCTTGTTCCGTTTGTCCAATAGAAGCTGTATCTAGAGCACATGCTACATACATTTTTTTCCATAAAATCTCCTCTGATCCTCACAATTTGAGTTGCACATAATTGATATTGTCCTCGTTTTATAGAGGGGGATCTGAGACTCAAGTGGCTTTCCAAGGCTGCTTTGCTGATGCCGGCACAACTGGTTTAGAATAGCTCACATCCTCTGGCCTGCACCCTCTCAGGCCACCTTGCTGTGCATGTCAGTATCTTGGGCCCAGTAAGGGACCTTGGTTGGGACCTTCCGGGCCAGGCCCTGCTTCCTGGGTTAGGTCTCCCAGGCTCTTTTCCCCAGTTTGGAAAAGACAGTGAAGACAAGCTTTATCGCCTGTGTCTTCTGAAGACCCATATCAGGCCTCCCTGCCTTCCTTGATCTCCTCCTAGATTGTCCTAAGGTCAGGTTGGAAGCTACCAGACATCTCTTAGGAAGCCACTGGCTTCAAACTGGTTTAAATGCTGCTTGGACAGTGAGGGTTTGATGTAAGCCTGCATGGCATGGAGGGATCTACCTATGTAGGTCCTGGCTCACGCGGGAGGCAGAGGAAGTGTCTGTAGGTGGGGCTGACTGAGCCTGTGCCATGTAGGAGGCTGGCACTCAGCCCACCTCAGGGACATTTAAGAATGGATGGGCTCTGGAGGGTCTCTGTAGATACGGCTTTCCCCTTGGGTGACCTCTTGGGTGCGGCTGCCCCTCTCCCCTCTGTGCTGGTGTAGGTTGCACACGGACGTTGGCAACTTCCTGAAGGTGTGGAAGACCCTTCCTCCCAGCTCTGCCAACATCTCTGAGTTGAGGGATGATGCTAACCCTGGGCCTCTGGAGAATCTGCAGAATGTGGAAGAAGTCAGAGAGGAAAAGCAGGAGAGGTGGGACAAGGAGCAGAGAGTTGGGCAGGGGACGCAGAAGCCAGCTGAGGAGGAAGACCTCAATTCTTCCCTGGCATCAGTGTTACAAGTCGAGTGCCCTTCCCTTTCTGAGGAGATCCTGCGGTGCCTCAGCCTCCACGACCCACCCGACGGGGCCCTCGACATTGATCTCCTGCCAGGGGTGACCTCTCCCTCCCTGGGCATCCCCTGGGATGGGGAGGCTCCCTGCCAGCAGGTACTTGCCCTGTTGGCCCAGCTGACCCTCCCCAGCAACTTCACTGCCCTCTCCTTCTTTGTGGGCTTCATGGACTCCCACCGAGATGTCATCCCTGACTATGAGGCCCTCGTGGGCCCCCTGCACAGCCTCCTCAAGCAGAAGCCGGACTGGCAGTGGGATCAGGAGCATGAGAAGGCCTTCCTGGCCCTGAAGCGAGCTCTGGTGTCCGCCCTCTGCCTGATGGCCCCCGACTCACAGCTGCCCTTCCGCTTGGAGGTGATGGTGAGCCAAGTGGCCCTGACGGCCATCCTTCATCAAGAGCACTCAGGCAGGAAGCACCCCATAGCCTATACCTCAAAACCCCTCCTTCCTGATGAGGAGGGCCAGGGTCCCCAGTCAGGGGGAGACAGCCCCTATGCTGTGGCCTGGGCTCTCAAACATTTTTCCCGCTGCATTGGAGACACCCCTGTGGTCCTGGACCTTTCCTACGCCTCCCGGACCTCTGCAGATGCGGAGGCACGAGAGGGCCGCAGGGTTTCCAAGGCATGGCTGATCCGATGGTCCCTCTTGGTCCAGGACAAAGGAAAGAGGGCCCTGGAGTTGGCCCTTCTCCAGGGCCTGCTGGGGGAAAATCGACTGCTGACACCTGTGTCCTCCATGCCTCGTTTCTTCCAGGTTCTGCCCCCTTTCTCTGACCTGTCCACGTTCATCTGCATCCACATGTCGGGCTATTGCTTTTACCGAGAGGAAGAGTGGTGCGCTGGCTTTGGGCTTTACGTTCTTTCTCCCACCAGCCCCCCTGTCTCCCTTTCCTTCTCTTGCTCCCCGTACACACCAACCTACGCCCACCTGGCAGCCGTGGCCTGTGGCCTGGAGCGCTTTGGCCAGTCTCACCTCCCGGTGGTTTTCCTCACCCACTGCCACTGGATCTTCAGTCTCCTCTGGGAGCTCCTGCCCCTCTGGAGGGCTCGGGGCTTCCTGTCCTCTGACGGGGCTCCTCTACCTCACCCAAGTCTACTCTCCTACATCATATCCCTCACCTCGGGTCTCTCTGCCCTCCCCTTTATCTACCGAACTTCCTACCGGGGCTCTCTGTTTGCTGTGACGGTGGACACCCTGGCCAAGCAGGGCGCTCAGGGGGGCGGGCAGTGGTGGAATTTGCCAAATGACGTGCCAGTCCCTGTAGTGACTCCCCGTGCGATGAGCAGGAGGCCCAACTTGCTGGCCTTACAGCTGAGTGACAGCACCTTGGCCGATATCATTGCCAAGCTGCAGGCTGGACAGAAACTGTCCGGCTCCTCGCCCTTCAGTTCTGCCTTTAACTCGCTCAGCATCGACCAGGAGACTGGCTTGCTTATGTTCAAGGGCGATAAGAAGCCCAGAGTCTGGGTCGTCCCGAGGCAGCTCCGGAGGGACCTGATTTTCTCTGTGCATGACATCCCCATGGGAGCCCACCAGAGGCCTGAGGAGACGTACAAGAAGTTGCGGTTACTGGGGTGGTGGCCTGGGATGCAGGAGCATGTGAAGGATTACTGTAGGAGCTGCTTGTTCTGCATCCCCCGGAATCTCACAGGCAGTGAGATGAAGGTTATTGAGTCCCTGTGGCCCCTCAGGTCAACTGCGCCCTGGTCGAACCTGCAGATTGAGGTGGTGGGCCCTGTCACCATAAGTGAGGAGGGCCACAAACACGTGCTTATTGTGGCCGACCCCAACACCAGGTGGGTGGAGGCATTCCCACTGAAGCCCTACACGCACATGGCTGTGGCCCAAGTGCTGCTACAGCATGTGTTCGCAAGGTGGGGTGTCCCTGTGAGGCTGGAGGCAGCCCAGGGTCCCCAGTTTGCCCGACATGTCCTGGTGAGCTGTGGACTGGCCCTGGGAGCCCAGGTGACCTCCCTGAGCAGGGACCTCCAGTTCCCCTGCCTGATGAGCTCAGGAGCCTACTGGGAATTCAAAAGGGCCCTCAAGGAGTTCATCTTCCTTCATGGGAAGAAGTGGGCTGCCTCCCTCCCCTTGCTGCACCTGGCCTTCAGGGCCTCCTCCACCGAGGCCTCGCCCTTCCAGGTCCTGACCGGGAGTGAGGCAAGGCTGTCGGAGCCGCTGTGGTGGGAGATGAGCAGTGCGAACATCGAAGGGCTCCAGATGGATGGCTTCCTGCTGCAGCTGGTTGGGGAGCTGCTCGAGCTGCACTGGAGGGTGGCTGACAAGGCCAGCGAAAAGGCCGAGAACAGGCGTTTCAAGCGGGAGAGCCAGGAGAAGGAGTGGAACGTGGGTGACCAAGTCCTCTTGCTGTCCCTCCCCAGGAATGGCAGCAGTGCCAAATGGGTGGGTCCTTTCTACATCGGGGACCGGCTGAGCCTGTCTCTCTATAGGGTGTGGGGCTTCCCGACCCCAGAGAAGCTGGGGTGCATCTATCCCAGCAGTCTGATGAAGGCCTTTGCCAAGAGTGGCACACCCCTGTCCTTCAAGGTCTTGGAGCAGTGAGCTGAAGTGGTGGGGGTGCCCTGCCCCAGGCTGCTGGTTGCTGCTGCTAGGCCCTCTACCTCCCGCAGTGCAGGGCCCCGTGGGGGCCTGCAGTTGTGCCTTTTGTGAAGTTGCTTCATAAAGCTTTGCTGAATTGCCTTGAACTATAGACCAGTGTTGCTGTGGAAACATCCCCATGTTGCGGTATTTGGAGAGCTGGCCAAAGGCTGTCAGATATGGACCTCTGGCAGTTTTATACTGGGGGGGCGGGAGGTGGAAAGTCCTCTTCCCTAAGGAGGCCAAGCTCAATGTCCTTTCTCTAAGTCTTTCCCCCCTTCGTACTGTGCAGGTGTGTGGTGGTGTGCACACTCCAGAATTTTACTGTTTTAACCATAAAACTGTGTGGCTTTGGTTCTCAGAATTGGAGCCATAGTCCTTTCCCAAACAGGAACCTCAAATGTGGGCTCCACCCCCCAACCTGCTCATCTGGAGACCCTTTGCCTTGAGGCTTATCAGAGCTGACACAAAGGTATGGAGGCTGTGGGGAGGCAGCTGCCTCCCTAGACCCTGGTCAGCTTCCTTAGGCCAGGCTTAGCCTGCCTAGCTGTCCAGGAAGGGCCGACAGTCCTGGGCCCTAGGGCTGTGTCTCAGCATGGGAGGATGCCAGCTACAAGCCATGCACTTGTCAGCATGGGACGGGCAAGGGGCAATGAGTTGGCCTACCTCATTTGACTCCAGCCCACGGAGACAAGTCCTGACCCACAGGAATCAAGGATCTTGATGCCGAGTGTGGCATCTCTATGGAAAAGCTGCTTTTACTAGACCAAGGGGCCCTGGCCTCTGTTCCCAGTGGGGAGGGCGTCTGGAACGAGCAGTCTGGCACACTGGTGCTGGTGTGGCTCTACCTCCCAACCCCTCCCAACCTCACCCCAAGGCCCACAGCCCTTCACTGTACCCCACATCCCTAGACCCTCTAGAGTGTGATTGCTTTGTCTGGATCACCCCCTGACCTCTGGACCTGCCTTCTGTGTAGAGCAAATCCCAGGCCCCCCTCAGAGACTCCTGCAGAGATCACTCCTGTCGTGAGAGACTCGAGGAAGTGTGTGCCTAGACCCGGGCCCCTGGATTGCGGCTGCCACCCTACAAGTGGACTCTAGGCAGAGAGGCCAGCACCAAGTCACTGTCTGAGCAGTTTAGTTTCTCTGGAAGCTGAGCGTCTCCTGGCCTAGCTCAGGTTGCCAGAATACTTGGCATTGTAGAGTGCTAGAGCCGTGGGAGAACTTGTCATTGAGTCCAACTTGCTTATTTTACAGCAGGGGAAAGGCCCCGAGAGGGAAAATGACATTCCCAATGTCACACAGCTAATTTGTGGCTGAGTTAGGATAAGGATTAAGCTTCCCGACTTCTAGTTCACTATGAAAAAGGTTCTGGCAACAAGTTTAAGCTAGAGAACCCTTCGAAGTTTTGTACCCACATTGCCTCCGACTCCCCATTTCCCAAACCTAAACTACCTGATGTCCTTAAACCATTCCTGGCTGTATCCCTGTCCAAGAAAGAAAGACTGGGTGACAGCTGAGAAATCGAAAGGTGAGCTGTGGATCGTTAGCAGAGACTCCCATTCCTCCACCCTCCTTCCTCTCTCCTATTAATGGTCTGTGGCTCCTCGACACCCCTGACCTCGTGCTGTATGTGTTCCCCTGTAACCACATTTATGATCTTACACCTTCCTTTTAAGTAAACTTTTTTTTTTCATTTGATTTGTCAATAAACAGATCAAACTGGAGTCAATGTCCAGTTCTTTTTTTAGCTTCAGACTCAATGATGGGAGCGAGGTAGGTAAGGGCAGCCTTGGGGTGAGGCGTGTGTCCCAGACAGACATGCAGGGGCTTTGATATTTTAGGTTTTTGCCATAGGTTTGGGTTAGGACTAGGTTTGTGCTCACCAGAGAGGGACAAAGAGAGAGAGAGAATGAGAAATCACCTCTCAAGGGGATGGCCATACCACAGTCCCTTCTCCTCCATTCTCCTCTGGGTTTGGGGCATATACTCACGTGTGCCTGGCATGGTTTTCAAGCCGCCAGCTCCAGGACTTGAACTGCAGTCAACCATGTTGAAGCCTAGTGCCTTAATAACAATGCCACCTGCTCTCCCCCACCCCCTCCACCAGACATGCAGATTTCAAGGCCTAGAGAGAACCTTCTCAAGACCATTTGGCTCTAGCTCTTGTGCAGATGAGCGTTAGGGTAATCTGTGTTGTGGGCGTGAAAGAATTCATAGACCCAGAAAGTGGATAGAAAAGGTTTATTCACTTTGCAAAGGGAGAAAAGGGGCCAGGCACAGTTGAGTGGGGTTAATGATTTTTTTAAAGGAAAGTGATTAAGGCTGGGGCAATTAAGGTGAGTCAGCCTTCTGCAGTAAAATGAAGCAGTCCCCCGCCCCCCCTTTCTTCCCTCCTTTCAGGTGGAAATCGTCCTCTGATCCCAAGGAATTCCCTGTTGAGGTATATCTGCTCCCCCAGGACCAATCAGGCCAGCTCTGACCCTTTAGACATTCTCCCTGCCAACGTGCTCAAGGCTGACGAGCCTCTGTCTTTTCTCTAGCAAAGCCCAAGATAGATAAATATCCAAGAGTTGATCCCTACCTAGGAAAGAAAATGCCTGAGGCATCTGGGGAGCTTTGACTATGCCTTTCCCATTAAAATGCCCACGACATCTGGGAGGTACTGATTATGCCTTTTCAATGATGGCAAACCTGGGGAGAGCCTTGCCTCTAGGTTTCCAAGCTGTGCTCTTTTCAGGACAGGTCCTGGAAGTGGATGGGAATGAAGAGGAATGACTCCTGGCCCACGAGAATGGCGTTAGTGCTGAACCAGCTTAGTTGTGTTGAAAATAGGATAAGCTAGGTTTGAATTCTGACTCCATATTTGCTACCTATGTGGCTTGTTTCCCAAGGCTTCAGTTTTCCTATCTATAAGATGCAGGGCACCAATTCCTAAATTGTGGGATGGAGTGAGGATTACATGTGTGAAGAGGCCAGAATGGTTCCGAGGACAGAGTAAGCATCACTATGTGCTATAATGAGATAGAAGTTAGATATACTTACAGGTAGATAGGGTAAGGGCCCCCAAAGGAAATCACTGATTTTCTTTTTAATGAACTCTCTGTTTTTTTCTCTATGGTATGAATATACAATATACGTCCCTTTTCCATGTCTCTAAAGAATTTTATGACTCCTTGCTAATAAGGCAGGAGATGGTGTTATTAAGCACACAGACAGGGTAAGACCAAGATGGAGTCACAGTGGCTAAATTGTCACAGCCAAAAACTGGCTGTATTGGGACTTAAAGTCACTGTAGCTAAGGACAACAGTTTTTATTGGGTCATTGTAAAGTACGGACTATTTTTCTATACAAATGCTTAGTAACTGTAGTCTAGTGAGAAGTACAGAACGCTATGGTTTGTTGACCCCACCAAGAATAAGGTAATGTCACTCAGACTACCCTGTAACTATTTTCTTTGGTTCATTTCCTTATCAGAGAGCCAGTCCATTGCTCAGGATATTAAATAAAAGCCCTTGCCTCCAGCTCTTCTTGGGTATTTGGGACCCCTCCCTGCTTGGGAGCTCTGTTCTTCCTTCCCTCTCCTAATGAAGTCTGATGTATTCCCCTTCTATGTCTGCATCTCTAATCCTTCATGAGTGATGGATAAGAGCCAGCATGAGTGTGGGTCTGATCACCCAGCACTCCTGCATCACTAACACTACTCTCTTTTCTGCCCCAGAAACTCTCGAAGTCATCCCCGCTCAGGCTCAGAGACCTCCTTAACCCTGGCCACACAGCATGACTAGGCTTTTCCTTGCCACCTTTTTGACCCGACCACTCCTGCTCAGTAACTGTTCTTACTGAGAACCCAGCTCATGTGCATGACATCATCATTTGGTATTTACAGAGCACCTCCTATATGCCAGGCTCTGTCCCAGAGTGGGGCAGATAACAGGAAATGGGAGTGATATGGTCTCTGCCCCTTTGGAATCCATCGTCAGGTGAGGGAGACAGTCTGGCCAACAAATACAGTGCAGGGTGGTAAGGGAAACAGTGTGACCTAGAGGCCCGGGGTCTCAGCTTGCACACCATTGAGAGAGAACTTCCCTGGGCCCCTTCACCAAATGTAATGCACACATTCCTGGTACAGGCCAGTTAGCAAAAGGCTCAGAACTGTTTTTATTTTTTAGTTTTGGCTATAGGATGTGTATGCTTGGGACGAGCAGTTAGCGTAATGGCTATGTCGCTGGACTCCCACGTAGTCGACCGCGGTTCTCGTCCCGGACCCGGTGGCTTAAACTCACGCCGGGCGTGTGTGCGTGCGTGCCCAAGATCCCTAGAGAAGAATGGAGGAGAGGGGATTGCGGTGTGGCCATCCCCCCTGGGGGGTGATTTCTCGCTTTCTGTCTCTCTGTCTGTCTGGCGAGCGCACGCTCCCTATAGCAAAAACCTCTCCAAAAAAAAAAAAAAAAAGATGTGTGTGCTTGCCAGAGACACACACACACAGAGAAAGACACAGAACGAAAGTGCTAAATCACCTCCTGCCCCAGGGGATGGCCATGCAACAATTCCTTCTCCTCCTTTCTTCTCTTGGACCACTCTGCCTTGCTGTGCCATCTTCCCTAGCAACCATGCACTAAGTCTTGGTGCTCAGGAACAAAAGTGAACACACTTGGGGGCCAGCAGGTGGTGTAGTGGCTAAGATGCTGAACGCTATTCAAGTCTGGGACCTGGCAGCTTGCTTTCTCACTACCCACCCCGATGCTCCCTCTCTCTCTGTGTTGACTGGATGAGCCCAATAGCAAATTAAAATAATAATAATAGTAATGATAATAAATTAAATTAAATACATAATTCTAAAAATAAAAGTGAACACGCCTGGAAGACAGAAGCATTGTAACGGGTAAATGACCACAATAAAACAAAATGAAGCTCCCACCTGCCTTTGTAAGTTTGTCCAAGAATCTCTAGTACGTACGAGTTTTAACTTGTTTCAGTATATTGTAACGGTCACCTGCATATACAAGTCCTTGCTCTGTGCCAGGCACGGGCTTAGAACACTAAGTGCCTTCCCGTTCTGTGTGGGAGATGCAATTGGTATCTCCATTTCACAGACGAAGGAAGTCAGGCATGCCTAGGTGAGACTTACCGAAGGGCACCCACAGCTACTGAGAGGCTGGAATGGAGGCTGAAGCCGTGTCACCCATCTTACTCATGACACTGCAGGTATATTTACTTTGTTGTTAGAATACTCTCCCCACCCCCACTCCCCATGCACATATAATCTATGGCCTGTCTCTTATGAATGTATTGCATAGTATCAGGTTTCCCTATTTCATTTTGGCTCAGATTAAGATGATGCAGAAATTAAAATCTTGATTTATTTCCTCTGGGTCCCATAACTATTCCCTTGTTCCTGGTAAGTTTCAACTCAAATGCTGTACTCTCTCCTTCCAAGGAAGTGCCTATATGTGTGTGTTTATATGTGTATAAAATTTATTCACTTATTTATTTAGAGAGAGATTTTTGCTAGAGGGCATGTGCACTCTTTGGAGAGACAGAGACAGAAGCAAGAAATCACTCCCCCGGGGTGGGGGTGATGGCCATGCTGCAATCTCTTCCCTTCCATTTTCCTCTCAGGATTTTGGGCATGCATGCTCATGATCCTGGTGTGAGTTTTAAACCACAGGGCCTGGGACTTGAACCATGGTGGACAACATGGGAGTCCAGTGATGTAGCCATTATGCCATCTACTGGTTCCTCACTATTTGTTGAGAAATGGAGGGAGAGAGAGTGAATATCCAGCAGCTTCTCAGTGCCAAAACCCACCCCAGGCTCAGTCAGCTTGGATCATAGGCACATGTGAGACCTCAGGGAGGTCTCTGGTTGCAAACCTAGAATTGTCCCATGTGGTCAGCTTTCCAGAGCATCATGGCTCAGAGCTATGATGGCGTTGTCTCAGCCTCAGAAGTGCCATTTTACCTCACCTAATAAATGGTGGAATTTCTTAGCCTCCCTCCTGCCCCGTTCTTCTAGATGGTGAGAAATGAAGCAGTAGGGATTGCAGCAGCTGGATTTTGAAAGACCTTGCAAACTCTGTGATGAAATACAGATTTCAATCTGAGGCCCAATGGGAGACCCTAAAGGCTTTTAGAGAGTGGAGTTCAAGTAGATAGACAACTGTGGCAGTAAGGAGATGAGTGAAGGGAGGAAAACTGGAGGCTAAGAGGCCAGGTAGGAAGCCTTTATAGAAACCTAGCTGATAAATTGGTAGTTTGAACCAGGGTAGATGGAGAACTATGTCTGGAATTGATGCATGTGAATGTGAGGATATGGTTTGTATTTGAAGTGTGCAAAATCCAACTTCCATTTACAGACACAGAAAACAAGAAAAGGAAAAGAGATTTAGGGAGGAAAGGCTATGATTTCAGGTTCTAGTATATTGACTTTGAGGTGAAGTAATCAAAGTAAGTCTGAGGTTTAGAGAGAGATTATGGAAAGAGATAATACGAGGGTGGTCAACATATGGATGAGTGGACATCTGTGGTGTTTAGGACTGGAGAAATTCTAGGGCAGAACCCTGAGGAAGACTGAGATTTAAGAGATGGGTGGACGGTGGGGACCCTGTAAAGGAAGTTGGAGCATGGGGCACAGAGGTGGATGGAAAGCCAGGGACCCTGTGAACAGGGAAGGTGGGGCAGAAAGTGCTTCTTGGAGGGTGTAGTCATCTGGGTCAAATGTTAGGGACAACTTGAGTCACAGGAGAACTAGGGAGTGTCTGTGGACATAGTAACAGGTGAGCTGAGAGTAACTGCTGACGGCAGTGTAGGTGGAGCAGTGAGAGCCATGGTTGACCAGTGATTGAAAGGTGAGCAGCTGCTGAATATAGACATTTATATTAAGAAATTTGGCTCCAAAGGAAAGGCAAAATGATGCTAACTAGCTATAGGGCACACAGAGCTGAGAAGAACGATACATGTGCACATACACACACAGGTTTTTTTTCTTTTATATATTCAATCACTGTACATCACAACAGCTAGTAAAATGAATATTCCCAGCATAAATACACTATACACCAGTCCAGTGGAAGATATTGTTGTACGCATTATCATCAAAAGACAATCGTCCATTTCTGTATCCCTTAAGTGTCTTGTCTATTTTTCTCCTTGATTCCCTTCCTCTCACCCTCCTTCGGCACTGTCTCCAGTATCTATAACATTCTCCATGCTTCTGTATCTTTTCTGTATTTTTCAGTTTTGGACATTGAGTGTGGACATTTAGTATATGTTAAGTGGGGACATACAATGTCTCTCTCTCATAGTCTGGCTTGCTTTACTCAGCAGTAAATCTTCCACATTTGTCCACTTTTTATCAAAAGAAATTTTTTTATGGCTGGATAGTATCCCATAATGTATATGTACCACCATTTGTTTTTTAAGAGGGACTTTTTTTTTTTTTTGCTATAGGGTGCATGCGTTCACTGGTGAGACAGAGAGAGAGAGTGAAAGTGAGGGATATCCCCCCAGAGGGATAGCCGCACTTCAATCCCTTCTCCTCCTGGGATTTGGGACATGCAGGAAAACACACTTGAAACCAGAGTTTCAAGCTTCTGGGTTTGGGTCTCGAACCAAAGTTGGTCATCTGGGAGTTCAGTGCTTTAATCACTATGTTACCCACTGGATACACACACACACACACACACACACACAGAGTTTTTCTATAGGACACATGTGCTCAGTGGGGAGACACAGAGGTGTTGACTATGCCTTCACAACAGAGAGAGAGAGAGGAAAAGTCAGAAATCATCCCTCTCCCCCCTGGGGATAGCCATACTGTAATCCTTTCTCCCCTTCTCCTCTTGGGATTTTGGGCATGCACACATGTCTGGCATGTTTCTTAGGGATCCTGCCTGGTGTTTTCTTTTTCAGAGAAGAAGGTGAGATGATCCGATGCTGAAAGTAGCAGCAGTTAGTGGGGCAAAAAATTTAACAAGAGGATAGAAGGCTGCAGTTGCATTCTGGGGTGGATGAGGAAAGAACTGGGCAAAAGAAACCAGAGAACTGTTTGGTATTGAAGACCAGGTGCGAGTGGAGGCCCTGGATTTAGATCCCTAGTGAATCCTTCATGAAGGGGCTTTTCTCTGTACTAATCAGCTGCCAGGGCATGAGCGTAAGGAGGGTGGACAGTTGGATTCTATTTTTAGGATCTTCAAAATCTGAGGAGCTTCTGGTACTTAGAGAGGAACACTCACCAACATCTGTGCTTTATTTATTGTGTTATCTATTTACTTTAGGAATCTACTTCAGCAAAAATCATCTAACATTTAAATACTATTTATATAACCACCAGATCAAAATGTATACACTTTACAAGTCCAGTTATTTAAACATTCACTATAAACTTAAGTCCTATAGATTTCAACGGAATCTCTAGTCTAATATTTCAGCTTCTCTAAGAGCTTCAAACATTTGGTAAAGCACACACATTATTACATGGATTCTCGTATGTATGACATTTGCATTTAAATCCATTTGTAAAAAGAACTTTGTAGACTTTAGAAATGCACATTATTTCACTTCAGACAATTTAAAAATGTAAATATGCAAAAGAACATTGTTTCATTGCAGATGAAGTTTGAGATTATTAATCAACAAATTCTTGGTTGAGACCTGGGAGCTAGTTTACTGTCAAAGATGGTAAAAACCCGAGCTGATATTTAGCTTGTATATCACTGGCATTTGGAAGCTCTACATTTTCTATGCATTTAGTGTATTTTCTCCACATTATGTCATCTTTAATTTAATAACTATGATAAGCAGATGCCCCAAAGAAGTCCACGTCTCAATCCCTGGAACCTACAAATATGTTACATTACATGGCAAAAGGAACTTTGTTAGCTTGAGGATGGAGAGGGCTAGGACTGTAGTCCTACAACCATTTGAAAGTGGATTCTTCTCTAGTAAGGAAGGCATCTTTCCTTATATCCTGTTGTGAATCCCTAAGCAGAGAATCCAGTCATGCTCGAGGGGACTTCTGACCTATAGAAACTATGAGATAATAAATACATCATAGTTTTGGGGTTGGCAGGTGGTGTGGTGGTTAAAGGCAATGGATTCCCATATGGCCAACTGAGGTTCAAGTCCCAGACCTGGCGGCTTATTTTGTTTTCCTTCTCTCTCTCTGTCTGGTCAAATTAAAAGAAAATAATGATAATAATAACAAATGGAATTAAATAAAAATTCTTTAAAAAATAGATATCATTTTAAGCCACTAAATTTGTGGCACTTTGTTAGATGGCAGTAGAAAACTAACACAGACACGTCACTATCGTTATTTAGAAATTGACTTGGTCTATTTGCATTTTGAAAAGCTTCTAGTTGTCTTCCCCAATATCCAATCTCCTTTTCTTCCTGCATGTGTTATAGTCTAATCAGCGAGAAACAAGAGAACATCCAGACATAGCCAGATTATAGGGGTTCTTTATTAATAGGCCGGCGACTGCGAGAGGACTCATGTCTCTCAAAGATTCCGCAGCTCCGAGTGTAAAAAAAAAAACTTACCAAAGCAAAAACCACATTTGGGTTGATGTGACAGGAGCAGTAGTTGAGGAGGGGAAGGTGACAATGGGAAGGAGTGACTTGCACAAGCATTTGTACAGAAGTAAAATAAAGCACTGTTACCTGGAGCATCTTTAGGGTGGGAACTTTTCTAGTCCTGACATTAACACAATGGAATCGTAATGGTCTTCACGGTTCAGGGCAAGGAGTCTGGCAATTATTATCTGGCTAAGGAACACCTTAAGGTCGGGAGTTTTGGGTTATTTAGCAAAGACAGTAGGAACGTTAATCACTCTGTTTACGCTAGGCAAAAGAAGAAAGCAAGTTTCCAATATAGAGAGGAGTTCAAAATGGAGGCGCTCCTGCTTCGCATGTCAGCTGGACATGGCTGCCTAGAATTAAGACTATATTTCTGGCCTCTCTCCCAGGGTGGGTGGGTTGAAGGGTGACTAAATTCCAGCTAGTGAGATGTAATCAGAAATGTTGGGTGCACCTTTTAGAAAGCTTTTATTTTTTTTTCTTTATTTTTTTTTTTACCCTGCTCACCAGAGAGAGACAGAGGGAGGGAAAGTGAGAAGTCATACCCTAGCGGGGAGGACCAGGCTGCAATCCCTTCTTCTGCAATTCCTCTCCATTCTCCTCTCAGGATTTTGGGCACACACACACACATGCCCTGCGTGATTTTCAAGCAGACGGATCTGAGACTCAGATTGCAGTAGCCATCTGGAATTCCAGCGCCTTAACCGCCATGCTACTTGCTGGCCTCCAGAAAGCATTTTTAAAGGGAAAGGATGTGTTTTTTCCTTCCTCCTTCCTGGGGCTGTTAGGCTGATGTAATAGCTAGAGCTTAAGGAGCCATCTAGGATCATCGGGGTGCATCTGAAAGATGGGTGCATAGCAAGAAGGGACATTGAGCTTTGAAGATCAAAAAGCTGCCATCAGGGCCAGCTGGTATGTGGTGGCTGGGGTGGATGGATCCCATATGGCTGACAGTGTGGTTTGAATCCCAGATTCGGCCCCCTGAGAAGCATGCCAGGTGCATGTGCGTGTGTGCCCAAAATCTCGACAGGAGAATGGGGGAGAGGAGATTGCAGTGTGGTCATTCTCCCAGAGGGTGCTTTCTTGCTTTCCTTCTCTCTCTCTCTCTCTGGTGAGTGCATGTGCCCTCTAGCAAATAAAAAATAAAAATAAAAAACTGCCTTTACCTGTATTTGCAGATTCTTCTATGTGAGACAGAAAGAATTACCTACATTGTTTAAGCTATTCTTGAGTTTTACTGTTACAGTGGGACTCAATCTTAACATTTTGCCTTATTAACATCTTGGAATCAGTAGGGTAATAGATAGGTTCCATTTTCCAGGAGAAAATGAATGACCACGTTTGAGAAGTACGTGTTGCCTTTTGGACATTTGACTAATTCAACATCTTGTAACACACTGACTGACTTTCTTTCTAGTCACAAAGTATGACTAGATGGAGCTGCTCAGTCTCCCATTCTTGGTACAGTTCCAACTTTTTCTGGAATTGTTCACAGTTATTTATATCCAACTATCCCTATTTATACAGATAAAGAAAAAGAAATGTAGCTTATACACAGATAAACACTTAATATATTTATGCTCTTTTATTTAACTAGAATATCCTGTTATATTCCTTCCTCTTTGCTCAGTATATTCATTACCTTTCTGCATACTTTCTAGTGACTTTTTTTCTCTTATGTTATACATTTTTTGAAGACCTCTGGTATTTTTTTTCCTTTGAAGTTTATTCATTTATTTTTTTTCCATGACAGAGAGGGAGAGAAAGAGAGAGTCGCTCCCAACAGAATCTTCATGCCCTGTTCCATCTCCAGCCTCAGCCCACCTGAATCATGGGTATTAGTATACAGAGAACCTTGGGGAGGTCCTGGGATGAGAATCCAATACCTTCCCATGTGGGTCCAGTTCTGTTACTACTATACCACTGCGACACAACTTGGCCTCAACTTTTCTTTTTTTAATTTTTTACTTAAATTGCCAGAGGGTGTATGTTCTTGCCAGAGAAAGAGAGAGGGAGAAACAGAAAGCATCTCCTAGTGGGGCATGGTCATGCCTCAAACCCTTCTCATTTCTTCATGCTGCCAGGACTTGGAGCACACACGCATACATGCCTGGCATGTTTTTCAAGCTTCCGGGCTGGGATTTTAGCTGCAGCCAGCCATGTGGGACCTGGCTCCCTTAACCACCAGGATACAGGCTGACCTGACTTTTTCCTTTCTGAATTTCATTATAGATTCATAGATTTAAGAAGTTCACCACCTTGTTTCTATTCCCTGCTATTTTCCTTGTGATGGCCGCATTGCCAGAATATGGCAAGTGGGAGTGTCTTTACCTGCTGTGTACTAGAAGCAGGATCAAACTGCAATGACATCTTCTTTCTTCAGTGATTCTACAGTGTCTCTCTGACCACCATTCTCTAGTTACTTTATTGGTGGATTCATCCATGCTGGGATAAGAAAGTGAAAGAGAGTTTAAGATACTGGTAGGAGAGTGGTTGAAGAAATGAATTATGGAAGCCCAGGTAACAGAAAGCTTAAGAAGAAGACTGCATGGATTAGGATTAAAAAGACAGGTGGTGAGGACGGGCTGGAACAGGTGGAGGGAAGGTAACAGAGAGCTGGGAGGAGGAAGGTGACAATCTGAGTATGGAGTGATCGAAGAACAGACTTCAAAGAGAACAGTTCGGAAAGTGGCCAAGTAAGAGGATGCATGGTCACCAATGTGTCCCATGGTCCACGTGTGACCTTCTACCTCCACCTCCAGCTCTCCACGCCCGTTTTTGGCCAGAACAAACACACACACCCAGTCTTGTGGGAGCTGAGGGCCAGAGTCCTTCTGGGACCTGCCGCAGATGGCCGGTCAGGATGCCTGCTTGCAGCTGCCCTGGTAAATCCCCAGAATGTGTACCACGTTCAGCTAGGCGCATGTCCCCTCGCTGCCGCACCAGCCACAGGCTCCGGACTGCTCTATGTCCCTCCCCACACTTCTATTTGTGGCTGAACCTCTTGTTCCGGCCCAAATGGTGCTGGCTCAGCTTCTAATGGTGCTGGCCCAGATCCACCATGCTGGCACTTCTCACAGGAAAGAGCCTGCAGGGTACGCTGAGGCTGGTCCATCTGGGCCCCTGTGGGGGCCTGACAGGCTTACCTGTGCCACCTGTCCCCAAATAGCACTGAGCAGGAAGCTGGGATGAGGAAACAGGAGGAGCAGAGACTGCAAAACAGTGCAGGCTCTCTAACTACCACACTTTGCCTTGATCCTAGGGCCGCAGGCCTGACGAGAAGCAGTGGGAGGTTGGAGGGGCAAGTGGGACGGGATAGGGGGTGAGAAGGACCGGGTCCAGAGAATGCCACAGCTCTGCTCGTCTCTGCTCTCAGCCTTGGGTGCTTAGCACAGGATCCCATGCAAGGAGGTGGGATACATACAGCCTGAGGGAGCCTCTCTCCTGCTCTAAAGATGCTGTTTCTGGGATAGAAGAGGGCCGAAAGCAGCGGTCAGGGGTTGGATTCCAGTTCTCATAAGGCCTGGGCCCTTAGAGGGGGAAGATGAGGAAGCCAGAGAAGCTTGAGTATTTCCAGCCACCCAGCAGATTCCCCCGACGCAGACGCAGGGACACCCGGTCCCCGGGGTCCAGGGGCAGCAGCACAGAACTGGTGGCTGCCTCCCGGGTCACATCGGGGTCGTTGGCAAAAGCTGAGATGACAGGCCATGTGTTCAGCATCAGGCTTACCTGGAGAGGGAGGCCCTGTTAGCACCCGTCCCCCAGCGCTCAGCTCAGAACCCCCACTTTACCAAGGGTTCCTCTAAGGACCTGGGGCTTGACGGACTCCCTGGAGGGCCGAGGGGCAGCCAGCATCTGATTTGCGTGTTCTCCACACTCTGCTGGGCAATGTCTTTCTTTCCTTGCTCCTGGCTCCAGGACAAGGTCAGCAGAGTGTCTTCCCAGGGGTCTGCTGCCCCCGCCCCCCGCCGCCCTCCCCTCCTGAACTGAGGATGGGCCTCAGCACTCAGATTACCTGGACGGTTTGGCGGTTGTACACCTTCACTATATGGAACCGGAAGCTGTAGACGCCCCGGACAGGGGCCACGAAGGAGCCTGAGGCCCGGTCAAAGCCTCCACCCTCGTTCACCAGGACCTAGGGGAGGGAAGCAGACTCTGATGAGAGGCTTCAGGGGCGGCCTGAGGCTTAGGGGCACCACTGGGCCAGGGGCAGGGCAGTGAGTAAGGAAGGAAGGGGTCACATGCGGGAGGCAACAGGAGTGTGTGGAGAAAGGAGATGTGAGGTGGGGCGGGAGGGTGTGTGGATGAGGGAGATGTGGACAGCAAAGTGGGCTTGGGCATTTGATCCAGGTCCTTGCAGGGTCCTTCCAGGTTCCCTTAACAGGGGACAGGGGATTACCTGGTCGAAGTAGATGGCCCCGTTAGTGCCGTTGCCCGTTTCCCCTGCTGGCTCATGGTGGTGGCTTCGGACTGCAGCAAATGCCACTCTTCCTGGGGGTGCCTCTCCCAGGGCTGCTCCCCCAGGCCCCCCTGCAGCCGCTCGACCAGGCTCACAGACGACCAGACACTCTCCCTCCAGCAGGACTGGCTCTGATCCTTCTTGGGCCCACGCGACCTCAAGGGTCAGAAGTGCCAGGGCCAGGGGCAGCACTAGGTTCTGTGGGGAACCTGAGAGCCGGTGTCGCTTTACTCCCAACATGACCGAGTGGCTCTGAGACCCTCCAGTACCCTGTCTCCTGCCCCTTCCTGCACCTTTCCGTTTTCTCTTCTTCCTGCCTCTCCCCAGCCTCACCCTGCCCCTCTGCCCTGTCTAGGTCTTACAGTCACCTGGTCCGGGCGCCTCCTGCTCCATACCTCTCTGTGTCCTAGGGCTCTGTCCTGCCTCCCACTCGGTTACTCCTGCTGTCACCGCAGTTCCCTCCTCCTTGGCAGAGCATGGAGTGACAGCAGTTGGGCTCTGGGAGGGAGAGGCGGGGTGAAGCCACCTGCGGGGTAGTAGAGCTCCCGCCTGCGCCCCAGGGCAACCCCTCTGGATAGGACAGACGGGACCTGGCGGATGGAGAACATGTGTGCGCGCGTGTGCCCGCGGGAGCTCCACAGCCCCTCATCCTCCTTCTCTCCTCCTCAAAATCCCTCACAAATCAGTCTTTCTCCGTGGTGGCATCTTTCCATTTGTCGGAAGACCAGTGTCCCTGTCGGTTTCCCACGATTGTTTTGGTGGGAAGTGCTTGGACAGCGGGCGTCACTGTATTGTGACTTTGGGCTACTTTTCCTGTTTGGTCTTCATCTTCATTCAAAGCTACTAACTTTCAACGAATGATTCCTCTTTCCTAAAAACCAACTGCGCAGAACGCGCAAGAACCCCGGAACACGAGACCAGCCGGGGAACGGGCGGGGAGCGTATGAGCCTGGGGCCTGCGGGCGAGTGGCGGGGCGGGGCTGCGGAGCCGGGCGCCGGCCGGGGGCGGGGGCGAGCGGGGTGCAAGCCCAGCCCAGCCCCGGGAGGA
>NW_006159594.1:2680510-2729590 GCF_000334495.1 Tupaia belangeri chinensis
CCCGCGGGCGGCTGCGGGAGGGGGATGGTAGGAGTGGCCGAAACCTCGGAAATGGCAGACGGGGGCCCCAGAGGCGAGCCCAGGGCAAGTCCCTGGTGAGGCTTCATCTAAGAGGTCGTCTTAGACCTGGAGATTGCAGGCTTCCCCCGGAGAGGGTCTCTTTCGGCATCGGCCCACTCCTGGCCTGCAAGCCGAGCCGGATCCCCCACCCTTTCTGCTCAGGGCTGTGGTCATCATTTTCCAAAAGCCAGACGCCCATCCCAGATGGACAGCCTTGTTTACCCACTACTTCCTCTCCGGGGAGAACGCCAGGGTTTGGCTATTCGGAGCTTTCTCCTTGCCCCCAAGATGGCCTCAGATACTTGTGACCTCCTGGGGTTGTTTACCAGGATAGTAACTACGTGCGACCTGTTGATAGCTGCCATAGGCCAGAGACCAGGATTTGGGTGCAGGGGCAAGTGAGGCTCTGAGACGCTTTCTCGCCTTCCAGGGCTGGGGGAAGCAGCCATGCCCACTTGGGAGGCTGGCTCTCTGTCCCCAGACCGCTTTGCCGTGTCTGCGGAGGCAGAAAACAAGGTGCGGATGCAGCAGAGCGATGTGGAGCGCATCTTCAGCGTGAGGATGAGCGTCCTGCCCAAGGACTGTCCCGAGAACCCTCACATCTGGCTGCAGCTGGAGGGCCGGAGGGAGAGCGCCAGCCGAGCCAAGGTGAACTCCCTAGCCTGACCCTCCCTGGGAACCGGGGCTGCGGTCCCTGAGGAGGCAGAGGAGGGGTGGGAGCTGCGGGGGAGGGAGCGCCACCTCTTGGCTGGCGACCTCAGTGCTCCTGAGCTTTTAGGGATTTCCTAACTTTTGGTCTGCAGGTTTGGTTTCATTTTTCCTGTGATTTGGGGACAAGTCACTTTGTGCTCTTGGGAAAGTAGAACACATTCGGCTGAGCGAGTGGGCCTCACAGAGGAACCCACTGGGAGGTGGGAGGTGGGGGCACAGGGTCGGTGCTCTCTTTAGAGTCAGGCGGCGCCTTGTGATGGGAATCTCAGTTTCCTGTTCTTTTAAAATTTGCCACAGGGCACATGTGCTTCCTGGGGGGGGGAGAGAAAGAGAAAGAACCCCCCTTGGGGGGAGAGGATGGCCATGCTACAATCTCTTCTCTTCTATTCTCTGGGAATTTTGAGCGCGCGTGCACCGCACACACACTCCTTGTGTTTCTCAGGTCGCTGGGTTCAGAACTTGAACCATGCATTTGGCCGTGTGGGATCCAGGTGCCTTAACCTCCATGCCACCTGTTGGCCCTGGAGTCTTGGTTTCTTTATCTGTGAAATGAGAATAAAAGTGGTATCCACACAGATAGTCCAGGCATCCTTGAGCTCAGGGGAGAGCAGTGTGCTAAGGGGGTGTCCAGGCTACTTAGGATTCCAGCAGTTTCCTATTTCTTCTGTTCTCTTTTCAGGAATACCTGAAGGGTCTCTGCAGCCCGGAGATGCAGGATGAAATCCACTACCCACCCGAGCTGCACTGCATCTTCCTGGGAGCCCAGGGCTTCTTCCTTGACTGTCTGACCTGGAGCACATCAGCCCACCTTGTGCCGGGGGCACCTGGCTCACTGGTGATCAGTGGCCTGACTGAGGCCTTTGTCATGGCTCAGAGTCGGGTGGAGGAACTGACGGAGAGGCTGAGCTGGGACTTGCTGCGAGGGCCTTCCCCTGCAGCCTCTCAGAATGCTGGAGTGCTGAGAGGCCCTCACATCTGGCTGCAGCTGGAGGGCCGGAGGGAGAGCGCCAGCCGAGCCAAGGTGAACTCCCTAGCCTGACCCTCCCTGGGAAACGGGGCTGCGGTCCCTGAGGAGGCAGAGGAGGGGTGGGAGCTGCGGGGGAGGGAGCGCCACCTCTTGGCTGGCGACCTCAGTGCCCCTGAGCTTTTAGGGATTTCCTAACTTTTGGTCTGCAGGTTTGGTTTCATTTTTCCTGTGATTTGGGGACAAGTCACTTTGTGCTCTTGGGAAAGTAGAACACATTCGGCTGAGCGAGTGGGCCTCACAGAGGAACCCACTGGGAGGTGGGAGGTGGGGGCACAGGGTCGGTGCTCTCTTTAGAGTCAGGCGGCGCCTTGTGATGGGAATCTCAGTTTCCTGTTCTTTTAAAATTTGCCACAGGGCACATGTGCTTCCTGGGGGGGGGAGAGAAAGAGAAAGAACCCCCCTTGGGGGGAGAGGATGGCCATGCTACAATCTCTTCTCTTCTATTCTCTGGGAATTTTGAGCGCGCGTGCACCGCACACACACTCCTTGTGTTTCTCAGGTCGCTGGGTTCAGAACTTGAACCATGCATTTGGCCGTGTGGGATCCAGGTGCCTTAACCTCCATGCCACCTGTTGGCCCTGGAGTCTTGGTTTCTTTATCTGTGAAATGAGAATAAAAGTGGTATCCACACAGATAGTCCAGGCATCCTTGAGCTCAGGGGAGAGCAGTGTGCTAAGGGGGTGTCCAGGCTACTTAGGATTCCAGCAGTTTCCTATTTCTTCTGTTCTCTTTTCAGGAATACCTGAAGGGTCTCTGCAGCCCGGAGATGCAGGATGAAATCCACTACCCACCCGAGCTGCACTGCATCTTCCTGGGAGCCCAGGGCTTCTTCCTTGACTGTCTGACCTGGAGCACATCAGCCCACCTTGTGCCGGGGGCACCTGGCTCACTGGTGATCAGTGGCCTGACTGAGGCCTTTGTCATGGCTCAGAGTCGGGTGGAGGAACTGACGGAGAGGCTGAGCTGGGACTTGCTGCGAGGGCCTTCCCCTGCAGCCTCTCAGAATGCTGGAGTGCTGAGAGACTTCTCTGCCCTGTTGCAGCCCTGGGGGGAGGCCCATAGCGAGGCCCTGCTGCGGCTGCCCCTGTCTGTCCAGGAGGAGCTGCTGAGTCTGGTGCAGGAGGCGGCCAGGGGGCAGGGGAGGAGCCTTGACTGGCTGGGTGCTCAGCACCAGGGAGTCAGAGATTCCCCAAGTGAAAGCAAGGAGTCCCTGGACACTGGGTTTGTGGGGTGGGAAGAGCCAATGGGAAGGAGGGGAGAGAGCCAAGCAGGGGAGCAGGAGGGAGAGAGGAAGCAGTGTGGTCCCAAGCAGATGGATTTGGGGTGGAAGGAGCTGCCTGGGGAAGAGACCTGGGGGAGAGAGGTGGGCTTCAGGCCACAGTTATGGAGCGGAGGGGCAGGGGCAGTGGGGCTGCTGAAAGGGAAGGCTCCAGGTAAGGAGGGGGTGACTCAGGAAACAGGAGGGCTCTGTGTGCAGGGTGAGCCTCCTGGTGCCCATGGCCCCTCCCAGAGGGGGACTCATCCCCGGGGAGCCTCCCTCCATCAGCGGCTCCACAATGGGCAAGCCTCGCCCCCAAGAGTGCCTAGCCCTCCACCTGCGCCTGAACCCCCATGGCACTGTGGAGACCGGGAAGACAGGGGAGACAAACAGCAGACTGTGGTCCGAGGTCGGGGATCCCCATGGAAACGAGGCCCCCGTGGGGGCAACTTGGTGACTGGCACCCAGCGTTTCCAAGAGGCCCTACAGGATCCTTTCACCCTGTGCCTTGCCAATGTGCCTGGCCGGCCAAACCTCCGCCATATTGTCATTGATGGCAGCAACGTGGCCATGGTGTGAGTACCTGGTAGGGCTGAGGGTCCTGGGGAGGGGGGAATGAGACAGGCATCTTTGTCCATGTTGGGGACACGTGCTGAGGGGGTGGCACTGCTGCCAGGCTCCTCCTGGGCCGTCTGAGTCCTGCCCGCTTCCCACCATAGGCATGGCCTCCAGCACTATTTCTCTAGCCGGGGCATTGCCCTCGCTGTGCAGTACTTCTGGGACCGAGGCCACCGTGACATAACCGTCTTTGTACCTCAGTGGCGCTTCAGTAAGGACGCCAAGGTCAGAGGTGAGTTGGGCCAGGACTTGTCTTGCCTGGGAGAGGCTCTGTTTCCACTTTGAGGAGGAACCTGTTGTGCTCTTCTTTTCGTATAGAGAGTCACTTTCTGCAAAAGCTGTACTCCCTCAGCCTGCTCTCCCTCACCCCCTCCCGCGTCATGGATGGCAAGAGGATCTCCTCCTATGATGACAGGTACTTCTTCCTCTCGGCCCCAGCTCGATACTCAAGGAGCACGGGGGGAACTGGGGACTGTTTGCACCGTCCCCAGGTCTTGGTCCCCACTTACCCAGGGCCCAAATGTCTGGGTAGGTGGACCTGCCTGCAGGTGCGAGGAGACAGACTGTAGACAACTGCTTTCTTGTTCGTCATTCATTTCTCATTCATCAACTAAATGACACCTTGTATTTATAGAGTGCCTCGCTGTCTAGAAAATACTGTTTTAATGGAAACCTCAGAAAGCTGGTGACATGAATAGCTGACAGATACTTTCTTTGAATTTTCCAACACATAGAGAAACTCCCCAACACTCTGGGAAAGCCAGAGTAAATATTCAGAATAAGTGAAAAGAAGCAGCACAATCCATGACTAACAGGCCTGTACAAAACACCACTAGTGGAAAGGTCACTGGCCCTAGAATCGGAAGCTCTGAATGTGAGCCCCAAGTGACAGTACAGATTGACTTGGACGATGGACCCATCTCTTAGTTAGCCTCCTTGTCCCAGGGCCCTCCTCCATTCACTCAACCTCCTTGTGCATATCAAGACAAGGTAAGGTCTGTGCTTGCCTCCCTCACGGTAGGAAGCAAGAGGACAGTGATATTCTTTCGTAACTTTGCATGGGCCCAGTCAAGTGTGGCCGAGGGGATTATCTCTATTTTCCTCTGTTTAATCAGCCAGTTTAAGACATTTTGCAATTATAAGTTTTTTATTCTTTAGGACATGATTCACTTCAGAAATTCTGATACTATAAAACTGGGTCAGGACTTGTGGGGGGGTGAGTGGTGGTCCTTTAACAGGTTTAGAATCTGAGAGGTGCAGCCCACATGCTTCTCAACTGATAGATTCACAAATCCCTCCCCTCCCATTAATCCCCAGCAAGGTTTGGGAAACACCGTCTAGATGGAGGGACTAGTTGGAGAATTGTGGCAGTCAGACCGTGCAGGGTGTGTTTGGAGAGCAGGGTCTAATCTGCTCATTGATTCTGGCCGGAGTCAAGTGTACCTTGGGAATGCTGGAAGAGAAAAGGCCATGAAGCTGGCTTAGATCTGGGTTTTAAGAGGACCAGCTGCCAGGTCTGAATATCTGGACTTTATTTGGTAGATAAAGGACAAGTTTGGAAGAGTTTATGTAGGAGAACAGCATGCTTTCTTGAGTGAGGGCAGGAGAGACTGAAGGATGATCAGTGATTACAGGCAGGGAGCCCCCTCGGTAGTAGCTTCTGCACCACCTCCTTCCTTTGCAGTATCCCGAGTCATTAGGGTGGTAGTGGTGGAACTGGGAAGGAAGGAAGGGGGCAGGGTGGGAGGCTTTCCAGAGGAAGAACATGTTGGATTTATGAGGGGTTGGTGGGGGAGGGTGGAGGGGCTGAATCAAAGCCAGACCTTACCATCTTACTAATGAGGCACAAAGTGCTGGGTGGAGGGTTGTGAATGGATGGGAGACCACCTTCGATCCATCTTCATTTCCTCTGTAATCCATGGCACCAGAAGTGAGTCATGGGAGTCAGTAACACTGTGTGTGTGTTTGTGTGTGGGGGTGTTGGAGAATCCCAGAATGGGTGCTGTGTTTTCGAGACAGGTTCATGGTGAAGCTGGCAGAAGAGACCGATGGGATCATTGTCTCCAATGACCAGTTCCGGGACCTAGCAGAGGAATCGGAGAAGTGGATGGCAATCATCAGAGAGCGGTGAGGGAGCCCTCCCCTGAGAACTGGGCATGGACTCAGGCTTTTTTCTAAAACCAGCTCTGCTCTGGCCACTGGGCAAGAACTCTGGGAAGGGCCTCGAAGTTGCCTCCCAGGACGGCAGCCAGCAGGTTCTGGTGGTGCAGGTTTCAGCTGTCTGGAGGCAGGCGAGGGCCTTTCTGTGACCACACGTTCTCTTTCCCGGTCTAGTCTGCTGCCCTTCACCTTTGTGGGAAACCTCTTCATGGTCCCAGATGACCCCCTGGGGCGGAATGGCCCCACGCTGGAAGAGTTCCTGAAGAAGCCAGCCAGGTATTGTCCTAGACTCCCTGCAAACCACCCCCAGGAGACTTGGGTGGAAGCATGACCTGGGATTGGACCAGCCTGTGCAGTGGTTGGAAGTGCCTTGGGCTTGGCCTTTTAAAGCTTCCTAGGGAATCCTGACATGGAACCTCCTGGCTGGGAGAGACTCCTGTTTCCCCTCGTCAGTGTGTTTGGAGTTTATTTGGAAGATGGTTGCTTGTACTGACAGCCAGTTATATTCAGCATGCCCTCTGCTGGACCTTTAAATAAATGATTCTTTTAGGACTAGAGCTAGTTCCTGATATTAGCGATATTCCTTCCTCTTTCCTAAAGAACTTTGTCTCCTTTTCACAAGTGGGCTGATACTGCCACTCAGTGGTCAGCTTGGGGAACTTCAGGACTGCTCCCCAGAGTCAGGAATAGGCAGGGCCATTAAGAAGGGGAAGGCCCACTTGGTCTAATCTCCTTCCATGATGCTTACCAGCTCTTCTTACTCTGCTTCTCAGGGCGAAGGGGTCTTCTAAGGCTCAGCACCCTTCCAAGGTCTTCAAAGAACATGGTAATCAGCAGCAGGGGCGAGAAGAGGAAAAAGGCAGTGTTGGCATCCGCAAGACCCGGGAGACTGAGCGGCTCCGCCGCCAGCTGCTAGAAGTGTTCTGGGGTCAGGATCACAAGGTGGACTTCATCCTGCAGCGGGAGCCATACTGCCGGGACATTAACCAGTTGTCAGAGGCCCTGCTCAGTCTCAACTTTTGAGCCTCCTCTGCCTAAGTGGCTGCCACCTGTTGGCTCCAGCCACACACAGCTCAGCCCCTTCTGTGAGAGTCCCTCTGCTGCTCTTTATCTGACCCAGACTCTCTGGGTTGGTGCTTTGGGTGAGGGAAGCACTGAAGAAGAGCATTTGAATGTGAGGAATGCTCTTGCCTGGGACACTTTAGGGACAGGTCTATAAAGTGACCTGATCTCATCTCAAGTCAGGACCTCAACCGCTTTTGAGAGGTTCTGCTCAGCCTTAACGTCTCAACCTCACCTTAGCACAGGGTCTCTAGGGAGTGGGGCTGCTGGGAAGGTAAGCCGTGGAGCTGGGTTGGGGTGGAGGCCAGGGTGGGCAGGAGGTGACAAGGAAGCTGAGCCGTTCCTCTTCCTGCTGCTCTGGATGATGAGGATGAGCTGCTTCCCAGGCCTGCCGAAGCTCCTGGGGGTGTTGACGGGAATGCAGGCCCTGCAGGGCCTGTGGTGGTAGCGGGCTGGGTTGCTGCGGGTGGCAGTGATTTGGGGAAGGCACAGGGAGACTTGGCTTCTGGTCTCGGCAGTGCCTGTCTGTGACCTTGGTTGAGCAGCCTGCATTTACTTTTGCCTGTAAATCAGAGGTGAAGATACTTGTCGGGAAGGAAAGTGAGAACAGAGGAAAGGTCCTTGGAGGAACAAGTCTCAGGTGTGTCTGCCTGTGGCCACATGGGCTTCCTGACCAACCTCACTTCCGGGGAGATGTAGGCTGTCTCCAGGGCCTGTGGCCTTGATTTGAACACTGCGTCCTCAGTATAACATGCCTTACCATGGCTGCTTCCCTTTGGGCAACTTCCAAAATCTACATCTGCAAAATAGTTAAACTAGGGGTGACTGTTTTCATTACCAAAATACTCTCAGGGTTCCTATAAATGGCAGCTCTCTCATTGCATCCAAATGTTTGTTTATAGATTAACAAATATGTCTGAAAGTCCTGGGTTAGATACTTTTGGTGAAGGATTCAGAGTGTTCACCAGACCGATGAAGACAGGCTCGGCCATGACAATGTGATCTGACCCTTCCTCTCCTCTACACCAGGCATCCGTTGTATAAAGCGAGGCAAACTTCTGCACTGTGTGTGTGTGTAGGCTCGTAGAGGTTGTGTTTAGATGGAACAGTTACCTGAAAATGAAACCGGAAGGATCTGAGCGGGAAGGTCCCTGACTGGCCCCCAGAGCAACTCTGCTGGTGCATCACAGCTGCTTTGTCCACTGATCGCTTCATGTGATGGCCGTGTGCCTGAAGTCCTCCCACGCAGGGATTCCCTGCTTCCCAGGTGGCACGTCCCCTGGGTTCCAGTGTTAGCAGCCTTTACGTTAGCCCAGTCTCCAGTCAGCTTTCCTGTGACTTCTGAGGCTCGTTACTTCCCGAGGAATATTAGAGCCAGTCAACTTCCTAGAGCCCAAGACCAGATAAAGAGGTGGGACAGTGCCCCTGGGTTCTATTCTGCCTGGGTCATGCTGCAAGTCCCTGGACAAGATCCTTTCTAGGCTCTGATGTCCACTTCCTCTGAGAGGCACATGGAGTTGAATCCTGCAAGGGGTGGGGGGGGGATGGATGATGGCAGTGAGGGTCCTTGGGACCCTATGTCTTTGCTCCTGTCCCTGTTGGTAATTAACTAGACCATATTGATAGGAGCTGGGGCAGGTGTGTTACAGATAGGGCTGGTCAGGGAGATGACAATTAGTCAAAGACAATACATTGTCCCCTGGAAAGAAAGAATATTTAATGTGGCCAAATTGGGCTGGGAGAACTACTTTTGGTTGTCGTGGCATAAATCATAATTTATGATAGAGTCCTAAATGAATAGTTGGGGTGCTTTCATTTTCCATATGGGGCTGAGTTTGTAGCTCTTCATTGGTTTCCTGCCCTTTCCACTTTACCAGTGACGGTGGGTGTGCAGTGGGCCAGAGAAGTCTTTGTCCTTTTGTACTAAAGGTCCTGCTTGACTGAAGTGGCCTCAGATGAGAAGCAAAGCCCTAGCTGCTTACAGACAGGGTTGTGGGCTGTCCTGCTGCAGCTTGATAAGCTGGGACCAGTGTGTGATTGCTTTAGTTATTTACTGCCATTTGGTGATGCAGACTTGGTGCTCTGAACAGGTGTGCAGGGTGACTACAGGACCCACTGGAAATGGATCATCATTTATTTTGTCTTTTAATCTCTACCTTCATCATAGCCTCATGTCTCAAATCTGTGACCAGCTCTTTTGGCAAGGGAGGAACCAAGTTGAGGAAGGGTGAAGAAATGTTGCCTATTATAACTTTAAAAAGCTCATGTAGGGGAGAGTCATCTGTCTCCAGGGCCTGTGGCCTTGATTTGAACACTGCGTCCTCAGTATAACATGCCTTACCATGGCTGCTTCCCTTTGGGCAACTTCCAAAATCTACATCTGCAAAATAGTTAAACTAGGGGTGACTGTTTTCATTACCAAAATACTCTCAGGGTTCCTATAAATGGCAGCTCTCTCATTGCATCCAAATGTTTGTTTATAGATTAACAAATATGTCTGAAAGTCCTGGGTTAGATACTTTTGGTGAAGGATTCAGAGTGTTCACCAGACCGATGAAGACAGGCTCGGCCATGACAATGTGATCTGACCCTTCCTCTCCTCTACACCAGGCATCCGTTGTATAAAGCGAGGCAAACTTCTGCACTGTGTGTGTGTGTAGGCTCGTAGAGGTTGTGTTTAGATGGAACAGTTACCTGAAAATGAAACCGGAAGGATCTGAGCGGGAAGGTCCCTGACTGGCCCCCAGAGCAACTCTGCTGGTGCATCACAGCTGCTTTGTCCACTGATCGCTTCATGTGATGGCCGTGTGCCTGAAGTCCTCCCACGCAGGGATTCCCTGCTTCCCAGGTGGCACGTCCCCTGGGTTCCAGTGTTAGCAGCCTTTACGTTAGCCCAGTCTCCAGTCAGCTTTCCTGTGACTTCTGAGGCTCGTTACTTCCCGAGGAATATTAGAGCCAGTCAACTTCCTAGAGCCCAAGACCAGATAAAGAGGTGGGACAGTGCCCCTGGGTTCTATTCTGCCTGGGTCATGCTGCAAGTCCCTGGACAAGATCCTTTCTAGGCTCTGATGTCCACTTCCTCTGAGAGGCACATGGAGTTGAATCCTGCAAGGGGTGGGGGGGGGATGGATGATGGCAGTGAGGGTCCTTGGGACCCTATGTCTTTGCTCCTGTCCCTGTTGGTAATTAACTAGACCATATTGATAGGAGCTGGGGCAGGTGTGTTACAGATAGGGCTGGTCAGGGAGATGACAATTAGTCAAAGACAATACATTGTCCCCTGGAAAGAAAGAATATTTAATGTGGCCAAATTGGGCTGGGAGAACTACTTTTGGTTGTCGTGGCATAAATCATAATTTATGATAGAGTCCTAAATGAATAGTTGGGGTGCTTTCATTTTCCATATGGGGCTGAGTTTGTAGCTCTTCATTGGTTTCCTGCCCTTTCCACTTTACCAGTGACGGTGGGTGTGCAGTGGGCCAGAGAAGTCTTTGTCCTTTTGTACTAAAGGTTCTGCTTGACTGAAGTGGCCTCAGATGAGAAGCAAAGCCCTAGCTGCTTACAGACAGGGTTGTGGGCTGTCCTGCTGCAGCTTGATAAGCTGGGACCAGTGTGTGATTGCTTTAGTTATTTACTGCCATTTGGTGATGCAGACTTGGTGCTCTGAACAGGTGTGCAGGGTGACTACAGGACCCACTGGAAATGGATCATCATTTATTTTGTCTTTTAATCTCTACCTTCATCATAGCCTCATGTCTCAAATCTGTGACCAGCTCTTTTGGCAAGGGAGGAACCAAGTTGAGGAAGGGTGAAGAAATGTTGCCTATTATAACTTTAAAAAGCTCATGTAGGGGAGAGTCATCTAGGGTGAAATTCCAGGAGAATCTAAGACAAGAAGAGCCAAAGCTAGTGAGATGATTTATCTTTATTGCCTTAGCTGCAGCACATTCTCTACACAGCATAAAGGAGAACTGGGGCAGCAGTGGGACACCTAGAGAAACTAAACTTGGAAATTCACACAGATTGGAAGGGGTTAAGGTCCCAATTTGATGGGATTACAACCTTATTGACTGGACAGTCTTTATTTAAATACGGTGGAGTGGCAGAACAATGGGGCGGAAAGGGGAATGGAGAGGATTCTCTGAGAACCAGATGGTTTCAGATACAAAGCAGAGAGGCATCTGAGCCTGTCTAAGTATCTGACCAAGAAGCCTCTGTGGAGGGACAAGCCTCAGGCCTCCGTATAAGCCTCCCTGCTCAGGCTACAACTTCCTTCAAGGCGGCCCCTAGCTCTGGGAAGGAATACTGGTAGCCTGTGGCCAGTGTCCGCCTCGGGACCACCTTCTGGCCCTCCAGCAGCATGATGGCACGCTCTCGCCCAAAGACAGCTTGCACCACAGCGCTGGGGAGAGGGATGAAGGCAGGGCGACCCAGGGCACTGCCCAAAGCCTGTGCAAACTCGGCGTTGGTGGTAGTGGAGGCTGGCGCCACGCCATTCAGAACTCCCTGCACGTGGTTTGCTTCAAGGGCATGAGCCATGATTCCTGCCAGGTCCCCGATGTGAATCCAGGGGAAGAACTGGTGGCCTGAGCCGATGGGGCCTCCCAGGCCCAGGCGGAAGGGTAGCAGCATGTGGCCAATGGCACCACCCCCACGGCCCAGCACAACCCCTGGGGCAGACAAGAGGGATGGTTCAAGGAGGCCCTTCAGTCTTGAGGCAGTAACTGCTCCTTCCTGCTCCTCTCAGTTTCCCCTTCCTCACTCTTTGCCCATAAGGACTCAGCTCTGTAATGGAGTTAGGGGCATGGCTCTCCGGGTCTTCCCATCCTATCTGCAGGGTGGCCAGAACTGTGGCAGCCCCCCCACCCCCAAACTCGGCTCCCTGATCCCAACCACTCTCTTGTTCCAGAGAAGACATTCCAACCCATCTGATGCCCAGGCCCTTGGTCCTCACCAGAGCGTACCACCACCTGGCGTGTAGAATCTCCAGGAAGCCTGGCTGCAGCTTCCCATTTGGTTACGAGGTTGGAGAAAAAGTCAAAATCCCCTCCTGGGCTGTCCTCATCATATTCCGCAGTCAGGCTGGGCTGGTAGTAAGCTGCCGGTGAAACAGCACTTGTTTGCCCTACGGGTCCTTCGTAGGCCTGGCCTGCCTCACCCTCTTGGGCCCTTGGGATCTCCTTATGGGAAGACAGAGCTATGGGCATTTTCCCCTTGAACTTCTTCATGACCTGATTGGTTCCAATCCTGGAGAAACTTCTCTGGTTGCAGAACTAAGCAGGCTGCTAGAGTGAGGGTTAAGAACAGAAACATGGGTGCCAGGCTGCCTGAGTTTTAATCTCAGCTCCACCGTTGACCAATTCTGACTTTAGGGAAGTTACTTAATCTCTGTGGAACTTTTGTGTCTGCAAAATGGGAATAACAGTACCTACCTCATAGAGTTTTTGTGAGGGTTAAATGATGTAATATGTATAAAACTTAAAATAGTGGCTGGTATGTATTTTATAATCGTTTGTAATTATTTGGTACCAGAAGTGACTTGGAACAATCAGGAACTCTGTTCTTAAAAAACTATGATGTGAGAAGGGATTTGGGAGTAGGCGGACTTTCCCCTGGTATTGGGAATGGTGCCACTCCTTCCTTTGAGGGCCTCCATTTCTCAGTGAGAGTACACAAGAGTCAGGAGAAATATGCATGGATGAGGGCCTAGGAAGTTACTGTGTTCGGAAAAGCACAGAGCTCCTGGGTGTGTGTAGCTCCAAGGGCCTGAGCTGCCCTCTCCCTCTGCAGCCCTGGTTCTGGCTTGATGTAAGGGGTTGGTGATTTGGTGGCATACCTACACCTGTGACTAAGACCCAGGCCTGGGGAGGTTGTGGGGCCTTGGTAATGGCTTCAGCCAGCATTTGGGTGGTCTCCAGACGGCTGTTGAGCACTTCTTTTCGGAAGGTTTCATTCCACCTGGAGGAGAAACACAGGAATTAAAGTCCACAAAACCCATACATGCCTATATTCCTTCTCTTCTCCCCTGGGGCCCCTTCCATACCCCTTTCTAGTAAAACCATATTTGTGGTTTAAGAGCAATAGTTCATGTCTCTTGCAGAGGAAAATGTCTTTCTTGGTATCCTGAGTTACACGTGAGAAAATAAGTCTACTGGCTGGCTGGGTGGAGGTGCTGGTGAAGGTGGGCTTAGTGCACAGGGGTGGGATGAGTAGTCTGGGTATGGAGTTAGCAACTCCATTATCCACAGCTCCTCAGGGTCGGGCCCTCTCCCTACTCTGCTCTGGGGGATATCCGCAGGGGCTGACCTTCGGAGAGGATTGAGGATGTTCTCTCCTGCCAGGTTGACGGCGGCATCACAGCTGGGCAGCCCCGACTTGGCCAGCTCGTCCTATCAGAGAAAGCACAGCAGTGTCCCCGGCCCCACCCTTAGACCTCCCCACCCAGCTTCGGGAGGAGGCACCTACCCACGTGATCCGACCGGGCCCGGGCTGTCGGGAGACTAATGTCACCTCATGGCCCCTGGCTTTCAGGAGCTGGGTTAGGGCTGTCCCAATGAAGCCAGTCCCGCCACCTGTTAAGGAAACACAGTTTGCTTATAACTGCAGGGGAAAGGGCGCCTTCCTTCCCAGCTTGTGCTCCCTCCTCTGCTGCCATGAGCCCGCAGACTTCCTTCCTCCCCGCGATGCAGAGACACAGGGAGTAGGGAGAGTCGGCTTCTCATGCCAAGGCCAGGCTGCCTGGACACGACACTGATTTTCCAGCAACTGCCTCCCAGTTCTCAACCTTTGGTTAAGCCCGCCCCGCATTCTCCGACTCGGCCCTCCCTTACCCACAAGCACCCGCATAGCGACCAGGACCTAATGCGCTTGCGCAAGATTTAAAGCCCCTCCCTTCGCGGGCCTCTAACCGGACTTTTCTGCGCGTGCGTGTTTTAGACGTGCGCTCCAATTGGGCGGATGGGATTGAGATTGGGCGTGGCCCTTCCTGATACGCAGAAAAATTTATAGATGGGCTGTATCCGCTCTTTAACTGGGAGGCGAGCTAGGCGGTGGGGAGGTTTAGATGGCGGGCAGGAAAGAAAGAGGAGGCGGAAGAGAACAGGTTTTAGTGAAGAAAAAAGTCCCGGAAAACGAACCAAAACAACTCAGTGGAAAGTAAAGTGAATGAGCTTAAACATGAGGGAGTAGATTTTGGCACTGTTGAAAAAAGATTTAAATTAGATATAAAGAAATTTCCCAAAATGCTGCTGAAGAGACAGAAATTATGCAAGAGGGGATATAAGACAAGAAAGATAATGTGAGAAATTATGTCTTTATTTGGTGTCCCATAAGAGAGGAGTAAGAGCAGAGAACGGAGAACATATTTGATAAGATAATAGCTGATTATTTTTTCCAAATTAGTGTAAGACGCAAATTCTCAGAGGTAGCACGCAAAATGAGTTTTGTTTATGAGGTAAGAAAGACCTTCATCTCTAAGGTCATGGTGCCTTTGTTAGGGTAGGACTGGTGCAGTTGCACTCTGTACTTACCACTAAGCACAGAAGCACCAAGACTGGCCTCACACATCTCTCTAGGTTGTGATTGCAAAATTATGTGACAACAACTTTATTGTTTCATAATCAGGGTCATATTGCCTACAGATCTATTGTGAGGAGATGACATGACAGCTAAAAGCCATAACTTCAGATTTAGTGAATACTTACTAGCCTTGGTAGAAGGAAATCTCACATTTTGTGCCTTGGAAATAGGCCCTTTAATTAAGTAGAACTTAAAGTCATGGGGACAAAAAAGCCAAACTCCAGGTGGGTCACTAGGAGGGTCTGCCTTACTGTATGACTTGGTGGTTCTGATACTATTCAACTCATGATGCACAGCTCTGATCACACAGACACTTAGTGTCTACTAGGGCCTGGAGGTATCCTGGGGGTACTTGTCATACAGTAAGTAGTTCTCTACTGCATTTGGCATGGCCTTACTACAGAATTCTAGAGGTCTTTACCATAAATCAGCCATTATGGTTTGTCAGTCACCTCACAGGATGCCTGTTCATATCTATTGTGGATACGTCCATCTCCATGAATTCTGCTGGGTTATGTGGCCAAGTTCCAAGGCTTACTACATAGCAGCTTGAACTTGCTGCAGGATCCTCTTGTTTTGGACGATTCTGTCTGCTGGGTTATGTGGTCAAGTTCCAAGGCTTGCTACATAGCAGCTTGAACGTGCTGCAGGATCCTCTTGTTTTGGACGATTCTCTAAAATTGATAGCAGCCTTCTGAGATGGCCAGTAAATGGGCCAGAACAATATTCTCAAGTGTGTTCTATGCTCCAAAGAGACCTATCAAGTATTACTCTTCTTCATGGTCTATGTCATCAATACAGTGGATCAGGCTGATGTTCTGTAGAGTGTTCAGACATAAAGGTTCCTTCAGACTATACGGGGATAGAACAGGAGGATTACCTTAGTCCCCAGATAAGACTGCTTTCCACCCCAGGTTGAATACAAACTACTCTGATTCTTCTTCCTTATGGAGACTTAAGAACACATGTGTCTGATCAAATATTACATACTAAATGCCAGAGACTGTTGATCTATTCTATAAGGATACAACCTGCAAAATGGCAGCAACAGTTGGGGCTACCACTTGGTGAAATTTAAGGTAGTTCACTGTCATCTGCTATGGTACGTTTCAATTTCCAGGAGACCATCCTTGTATCATTTAAATTTTTGCAGGTGCCACCAAAGTCTGCCAGTTTTACCTGGAAAGTTGTATTGTTTCTGATTTACCATCTTGGACAGAAAAGGAAGGCATCTACATAGGCTTTCATTTAATCTTTATTACTACTTTATACGTGTGTTGGAGCCGACAGGTGGCATGGTAGTTGAGGTACTGGACTACCACATGGTCAACTACTGTTTGAGACCCAAACCTGGTGATTTGCTTTCTCACTTTCCCTTTCTTTCTCACTCTCTCTGTTCAAAATTGAAAATAATTAAAAAAAAGATGATGATGATACATAAAACTAAATAATTCTTTATAAATGTCTCCTATTTTATACATGAAGGAATCAAGAAAATTCTGTTAGCTTATAACTACATATATTCCAAGTACACATTCAAGGACCAAGGTTTTGATCACAGCAGGGCAAGGACCCAATTGATTGACTGTGGGATGGATCAGATTAAGGTTCCATTGGTCACTTGCCATCTTTTAAATACAACTCTACCAGATGGACCATGATTGCATTTTGGGTTTATTAGTAATACTATCAGTTCAGATTCTGTACATAAGAGCCCTCAAAGTGCTGGATATTTTATAGGCAAAGGACTGGAAGAGTATCTACAGAGGGCCAGACCAAGTGTAAGAGGGGATCTCAGATTATCAGTTCTTTCAGATGCAACTAGGGCATTTCTTTAGTGAAGAACAAAAAAAAATTTTTTTGGAGAGAATTTTGTTATAGGGCATGTGTGCTCTCTGGAGAGACAGAGACAGAAAGCAAGAAATCATCCCCCAGGTAGGGGGATGGGGCATGCTGCAATCTCTTCTCTTCCAGTCTCCTCTTGGGATTTTGGGCATGCACGCACATGCACTCAGCATTGAGTTTCAAGCCACTGGGTCCAGGATTTGAATTGTGGTTGATCAGGTGGGAGTCCAGTGCCTTAATCACTATGCCATCTACTGGCCTCTAGAGAAAATGTTTGTAAAATGCTGAACAAAGGGGTCAAAACTAGAAGCAGAAGGTAGGTCAAATGCTTTGTTTTGCTGAAGCTGATAGTTGAGTTTTGATGAGTGTCACATTTTGTGGCATGGGTGTGTTCTCTTTATGATGGGATGGTGGGATCCATGTTACATTGTCTGTACTGTTACAGTACTCAATGATCAAATTACAACGATCAAATGATGTCTCTTTGGTTCCTATAATAACTTGGACCTCCTTGGTGGCAGAAGTGTCTTAAAAATTTGGCTTCAAAAAGTACTGGGTTGTTGGAAAAGTCATGACATTTTTCTGTTTTTCTATGCAAAAATGTGTTGTGAGTTTTCCAATGTCTCAATACTATTTCCTGTCCCCCATGTGGAAGTGAGTCACAACAATATGCTTCTTGGCCTGCTACTTTTCCTGCACCAAAAGTTACTTTAGCACAGGCTTGCAAATAGTTAAGACTCAGTGATATGACTTCCATTATTTATTTATTTAGATTTTTATCATGGGACTTGTATACTCACTGAAGAGAGGCAGAGAGAGACAGAGAGAGGGAAAGTGAGAAATCACCCTACAAGGGGGATGACCATGCTTCAGTCCCTTCTTTTCCATTCTCCTCCTGGGATTTTGGGCATGCATGCACATGCACCTGGCAGGATTTTCAAACCACCAGGTCTGGGACTCAAACTGCGGTTGGCCATGTGAGAGTCCAGCACCTTAACTGCTATGCCACCAGCTAGCCCTTGACTTTCTCTTTTTTTCTTCTGTCTTTGAAGAAGAAGAATTGAGGAATATCCTGTGAATAGAATGGGTTATGGCTTATTTTAGAAGTTTTAACCAAAGAGATGGAGCAGAGAATAGACCAAAAGACTTCATGGATGGGTCTCTCAGGGACTGGGCTCAGACAGGAAAAAAGTCCACAAGTTATTCTCCACTTTCCATTTTAGGTCCACTCTCCACTCTGCTCTGGGGCCCACCTCTGTGGGATGTGTCAAAAGCCACCCTTGTCCTCTGTCTTGCGATTGGAGATAGCCAATAAGAGCACTGGAAGGGGTTGGGGGATGGCAGAGTGTAGAATTCATTCACGCCGTCTCTCCTTGCCAGACCACCAGTTGTCTGTGGGTCCTTCATCTACCACAGCCCACAGCTCCTCTCCTGCCACTGTAACTGGAGCTGGTAGAGGAAGAACTTTGACTCTCTTTCTGGGCCCAGACCCCTTCATGCTAAAGAGTTGGTGATGACTGCTCACTGTTGCTAACTCTGGAGTGTGTTACCACCCTTTCTTGGTTTCCTGTAACTCTAACCCCCTTCGAAGATACTCTCTCTACCGAACTTTTCCTAAATTATTTTTGGTGGTTGTGCCGTCCATCGCTGCTGGAACCTGACAGAAAGGCACTTGGAAGATAAAAATGGAAAGAACAGGTCAGTGTAATTGCTTCACAGGCAGAGGTGGTGCTGGTCACAGAAAATATGTGGTTGCTCATAGTGTGCTTTTCAGAACCAGTGGGCTTTGCAAAGATAAGGTCATGTGCTAGATGGAAATCAGAGAAGATTTTCATCAGGGAAACCAACAAAGGAAAACTAATAAAGATCTTCGCTTGCTGGCTGCTCTTCTTTTAATGATATACTTAATGATGAGGAATGAACCCGAAGTATTGCAGCCAACTCCTCTTCTGGGGAGCTGTCACATTAGATAGCCTTAAAACCTTGACCAACAAAAACAAAAGCCCCAAACACTTAAACTATCCAAATAAGTTGAAAGTACTGAGAGGTTGAATAAGGACAGAAGCCTCTTGTCATTTAATCAAAAACATAGACTCAGTAAATAATAGCCCTAGCCACAAATCACGTAATCTGGACGGAGATCTGTGAACTTTTTCCTCTGTCTCTCTCCAGCCTGGCAGACTGAGAAATCCAGCACACGAAGGGCAGCCTCAGATGGTTTTTGTGAAGTCGTTCAGTCATGGGATATTTTACAGGGAAACGAGGAAAAAAAAAATCAAGGTTTTTTTCCAGGAAAAACTGAGCCTGCTTTAGAACCCGCACACTTATGACACATTTCTCTCCTTTAATTACATGCACTGTGCTCTTGGCATATGGTCAGTATTCAGTGTGTTTGGCTTGTGCAATGTTGGCTTCTTTATCTTGCCCTTAGCATAGGGGAGTCAGCCTGGCCCTGTGGGTTGAATACAACCTCTTGTGCTGAGGGCCCAAGCTCACGCAGCTTCGCACCGTCAACTCTCAGGAGCAAGCAATGGGAACCACTGCAACACCTCAAAGTCAGATCTACTGCTGGATGCGCTTGTCTTTCTTTCTTTCTTTTTTTTTTTTAGTTTTTCCTATAGGGCACGTTTGCTTGCCAGAAAGAGTGACAGAGAGACAGAAAGTGAGAAATCAAGCCCCAGGAGGGATGGCCACGCTGCAATCTCTTCTCCTCCATTCTCCTCTCGGGATCTTGGGCACGCACGCACACTTGCCCGGTGTGAGTTTAAGTCACCAGGTCCGGGACTCAAACCGCGGTTGACTACATGGGAGTCCAGCAACATAGCCA
The DNA here is from genome assembly GCF_000334495.1 of Tupaia belangeri chinensis. Lineage (NCBI taxonomy): Eukaryota > Metazoa > Chordata > Mammalia > Scandentia > Tupaiidae > Tupaia > Tupaia belangeri. The sequence continues at coordinate 2,699,657 of NW_006159594.1, forward strand.
TTATGCTAACTGCTGGTTCCAGCAATGGGAACCACTGCAACACCTCAAAGTCAGATCTGCTGCTGGATGTGCTTGTCTTTCTGACTGTTCCACATGGAGCTCGTTTGATGGAATCACTGGCATGGGCTGGTTTGGGGCAGGGCTTGGAGTGTCCAATTACTCCCATGAATCCCCCAGCACTAGGCCTGGGAGCCCTGAGTCTCTCCCATACTTTCTGCACCAGGGACCTGGGCCCACAAATTTGGAGAAGGTCTTTCTGCTATATGTGCTCTCTTTCAATTTATATTCTGGACTCCTATAGTAGTGTTTCATAAAATGTATCTTACTGGGGACCAGCAGGTGGTGTGGTGGCTAAGGCGCTAGAAAACTCCCACATGGCCGACCAGGGTTTGAGTACTTAATCTGGTGGCTTGCTTTCTCACTTTCTCTCTCTCTCACTCTCACCCTCTGTCTCTCTCTGATCAAACTAAAAAATAAATGAATGAATAAATAAAATAAATAATTATTAAAAAAAGAAAATATCTCTTACTCTTTTGTGTTTTATGTTTAACCATGTCCATTATTAAAAAAAATCAATGCAATGATTTTGAAATTGAAAAATTCTCAGTAATTTATAATTTCACAGACAGGTGCTCCCATTACGGCATACACATGTATTTTTTCTTTGCCTCAATATGACGTTACACTAGGACTAGAGGCAGGATAATGGCTCCATGTGGGAGAGAAAATGATTTCAGAAGCCTGGTGTACCCTGACATATACAAGGGAAGGGTCGTGTTTCAAGTAGAAAGGAGGGGATCATCTTTTTTGTATTAGATACTGTGTCAGAAACACTAAAAAGGGGTCTATTGTAAAAACTTTCAAGCATATGCAAAAATAGAGAGGACAGTATAGTGAACCCAATGTGCCTCAACCATCATCAATTCATGGGCATTTTAGTTTCATTTTCACGTTCCATTTTCCTTCTCATGGCGACCTTCCTTCCACAGATCCTCCTCCCCTGATAATTTTTAAGCAAACATCAGACATAAACAAGTATTCTCACCAGCCACACCATGGCCCTCATACTTAAATGCATGGGTCTCAAGTTAGGGGAATGAGTTGGTGCTAATTCATTGTTTGCCCCATTCTTCCAGGAGCCTCACCAAAACCCCATTATGTCCCCTTCTTTGTTGTGGGTAGGGCAGGGTCTCTTGCTTCTTGCTCTTGGTGGTGTCTCATAGCAGCTGGACCTATGGGGTCTGTCCCAGGAAGGTGTCACCTTGGACCCCGGGGGCATGACTAGAGAAGTGAGGTGAGGGGAGGATAGACCACTTGGAGAGGTATGATGCTCTGTTACGACATTTCAAGAGTGAGCTTGGGTTTGAATTGTTGGAAGTGTTCTGTGTGAACACAGAATGCAGATACAGGCTCTTGGGGTAGAAATGGCCAGGAAGTAGATTTTAGTTCAAGAACTTTCTAATCATCTGAGTGGTCAGGAAAGGGAGTAGCTGCCCAGGCTTGATGATCACTAGGCAAGGGCAAGGTAGGAGAATTTCAGTCTTTGGTTAAGCTGGTACATGAGTAAGTTAACTAAATTCCTCTAAAAGGACCAGCGATACAGAGAAAATACCCTTTGTGAAGAAGCATGAACTCTGTGTGACCATGCGTGGAAGACCTTTTCACTTTCTGAGTCCTATTTACACATTTAGGATTTTGGACTAGATGATAACAATAGTAGCTATGTTGAGTCTATGTTTTTTTTTTAGCGGTTTTTGCTACAGGGCCTGTGTGATCACTAGAAAGACAGAGAGAGAGAGAGAGATAGAAAGCGAGAAATCACCCCCCTGGGTGTATGGCCATGCCACAATCCCTTCTCCTCCATTCTTCTCTCGGGATTCTGGGCATGCATGCACACACACCCGACATGAGTTTAAGCCACCGTGTCCAGGACTCGAACTGCGGTCGACCACATGGGAGTCCAGTGACGTAGCCATTACACCATCTGCTGGTCCTGAGTGTATGTTTTTTAAGCAAGTTCATTTAATGCTGACACCAACTGAATGAAATAGGTACTATAATCTATACTTTTCTGCATTTTCCAGTATGTAGAAACTGAGACACAGGCAGTAAGCATTTCGCCAAAGTCATACAGCTATTATGTGGTAGAGCTGGGATTTAAACTCAGGCAGTGGGTTTCAGAGCTAGCATGCTTACCACGACACCGTACTTGGTATTAGAGAAAAGTCTGAGTGTTCTAGCCCTAATCATACTGTGATACCAGGATTAAACGAGATCATGTATGTGAACTTTGCAATATTCTATTTAAATGACACACTTGCTGGACCTGGTGGTCAGGAGGGGAGGGAGCACTTTGAACGACTTGCAGGGACAACCAGGCTGGAGAAGGACAGGCATCGGGAGACCTGCAGTTGAGCTGGGCTCTGAGTTTGTGGCCAGGCAAAGCAGGGCTGGGAAGAGAAGGGTGTGAGAGGTGGGCCTGGGCAAGGTTCCTAGCAGCCGGCTTCCGTAAGTGGGGGAGAGAGCCTGACCCTGATGGGAAGGCCCCCATCTCTTTCTGGTGGCATGAGTAGGACTCTGAAGGAATTTAGGCCATGCCTCTCTTGCCTCCTTCAGGTGATTTCCCTTCACTCTACCCCATTCATAGTGGGTGGGGTGGGTAGGAGACAGGGGCGAGGGGGAGATTCCTGCCCCCTCCAATGAAGGAGCCTGGCAGAGGGGCCTGGCACAGCATGGGCATGTGTAAGAAATGGGTGCATGCCTACAGAGCTTGTGGTGGCAGGGACCCTGAGGGTAGCTGCAGGAGGCTTGGGTGACTGAGACGTCTCAGAGCTGCTCACACTCTCTTTTTGGCTCCCCGAATGCAGTTCAGCCATGAGGTGAGCTACTGAGGCTGAGAGAACCCACTGCTCTCTGTACTCAGGGCAGCAAAATGGAGACCCAAGAGCAAGCAGAAGGAGGCACCTGAAGCTGCACTCTGATGGGAGAAAAGAAAAAAGAAACTGAGGCATAACAGAGGACTAAAGACCCTTCTCTTCCAGTCTATTTTCTCTTCTCCAAGTACTGGGCTGAGAAAGTAGATTCTGTTAGCTGCTAGTGGGAGGTTAAGGGAGAGGGTGACCAGAGGCTGAGTTATAACTCCTGAGGCCCTGTTAGGAGAGTGGTCCTGTCCTGCCTCCAGCTCTCTTTAGGACACTTAAGCCCCAGGTCGCTAGCTCCTTCACCTCCTCACTTTGCTCTCCCGGGACACACATTAACTATTTACTTTGAGGTAGGTAAAGGTCACGGACTAGTTTGGAGGGAACTGTCAATGCTCTGCAGGAGGACTTGCCAACTCTCTCATCTCCAAATTTCCCATTCTTGTGGGCAAAGTCTAATTCTAGAGTCCAGCAGACGAGCTTTGTCTCCTAGGGACTGCTCTGGCTGGATCCATAGATGATCCTATAAAAATCTTCTGTTCTTTCCTCTTGAGCTGGCTGGAATCTCCGAAGAAGACACATGTACATCTTTCCTGGGGAGGAAAGGCATGGATGCTAGTGTTCTGGAAGCAAAGAGAGGGAAGAGAGTTGGTGGGGAGGACAGACGGTGTGTCTCAGAATCCAGATTTCAAAGAGTACTTGCTTGTCCTGTTTTCATATAATGTACCTTCCTTCAGCTTTACCTTTTGAACCTCAAACCAGAAACTCTATTTCATATTCTTTGGTGGATAAACTCCAACCTTTTGGTGGACATCCTGCTGTGAGGGGTGATGGTGTGTGGGGGGTTGTGTTCTGGTAGTCTTAGAATTGCTACCAATTCCTTTTTTTTCCTGTAGCAAAGATATTTATTTATTTTTTATTATATATTTTAAAAGAGATTTTACTATAGGGTACGTGTGCTCACCAGAGAGACAGAAAGAAAGAAATCACCCCCTTCCCCAGGGGATGGTCATGCCACAATCTCTTCTTCTCCATTCTCCTCTTGGGATTTTGGACCCACTCACACACATGCCTGGTGTGAGTTTTAAGCCACCAGGACTTGAACCGTGGTTGACTACATGGGTGTCCAGTGATGTAAACATGACGCCATCCACTGGTTCCACAGAGACATTTATCAATTGTCTTTTTGCTAATGTTTTTCAGTTTATCTATTTATTTACATTTAATCACTATACAGTGTACAACATGGTTTTTCCCAGCATGAGTATCGTGCATATTAATTAAGTCAAAGACATTTTCATATTTATTATTATCAACCTTTCATTCTTATGTCTGTTAAATTTTTTCCCCTGATCCCCTCCCTCTCACACCCTCTTATCCTCCCTCTATTATTGAATCCCTTCTATATTGGCTCTAGTGTCTATAGTTGCCCTCCTGATATTATACCTTATAATCTTTCAGTTTCTGAAATCGAGTGCAGACATTGGTATATTTTTAGTGGGGACATACAATGCCTCTCTTTCATAGTTCGGCCTGCTTTGCTTAGTTTAATGCCACCAATTCCTTTTGAGGATTGGGTAATGTAAGTTAGGTTGGTTTTCAGCTTTCTCTCCAAGTGGCATAGGAACTACCAGGCTTATTTCATTCTTTAAAAATGTTTTGAGGGACCAGCAGATGGCGTAATGTTTATGTCACTGGACTCTCACATGGCCGGCCTACCATGGTTTTAGTCCTGGACCCAGCAGCTTGGAACTCATGCCAGGTGTGTGTATGTTCCTGCCCAAAATCCTGAGAGGAGAAGGGATTGCTGTGTGGCCATCCTCCCTGGGAGTTCATTTCTCACTTTCTGTCTTTCCAGCAAGTGCACATACCCTATAGGAAAAATCTTTCTTAAAATAAATAAATAAATAAAAATGTTGTTGGTATGATCTCCTCTCCTCTCTGAGAGAGAGACAAATATATGAAAAATTTCTCTGTCGAGAAATAGAAATCCATTTAAAAAAAATCCCGTTACTGACATATTAGAATGGTTTCTGGAGGGAGAGAAAAATCTGTGTGGATTCAATGTGCTTTTTCTTGCTGAGTCCAATTGTTCTAAATTTTAATGAGATCAGACTAAATTTTTTTATTTTGTTGTGTCACTGGGAAAAATGACCTTACCCTGATGTCTCTATTTTTTATTTTATTTTTATTCAATTATTCTCTGTTATTATCTTTCTTATTTGAGACAGAAAGAAAGAAATCACCCCCTTCCCCAGGGGATGGTCATGCCACAATCTCTTCTTCTCCATTCTCCTCTTGGGATTTTGGACCCACTCACACACATGCCTGGTGTGAGTTTTAAGCCACCAGGACTTGAACCGTGGTTGACTACATGGGTGTCCAGTGATGTAAACATGACGCCATCCACTGGTTCCACAGAGACATTTATCAATTGTCTTTTTGCTAATGTTTTTCAGTTTATCTATTTATTTACATTTAATCACTATACAGTGTACAACATGGTTTTTCCCAGCATGAGTATCGTGCATATTAATTAAGTCAAAGACATTTTCATATTTATTATTATCAACCTTTCATTCTTATGTCTGTTAAATTTTTTCCCCTGATCCCCTCCCTCTCACACCCTCTTATCCTCCCTCTATTATTGAATCCCTTCTATATTGGCTCTAGTGTCTATAGTTGCCCTCCTGATATTATACCTTATAATCTTTCAGTTTCTGAAATCGAGTGCAGACATTGGTATATTTTTAGTGGGGACATACAATGCCTCTCTTTCATAGTTCGGCCTGCTTTGCTTAGTTTAATGCCACCAATTCCTTTTGAGGATTGGGTAATGTAAGTTAGGTTGGTTTTCAGCTTTCTCTCCAAGTGGCATAGGAACTACCAGGCTTATTTCATTCTTTAAAAATGTTTTGAGGGACCAGCAGATGGCGTAATGTTTATGTCACTGGACTCTCACATGGCCGGCCTACCATGGTTTTAGTCCTGGACCCAGCAGCTTGGAACTCATGCCAGGTGTGTGTATGTTCCTGCCCAAAATCCTGAGAGGAGAAGGGATTGCTGTGTGGCCATCCTCCCTGGGAGTTCATTTCTCACTTTCTGTCTTTCCAGCAAGTGCACATACCCTATAGGAAAAATCTTTCTTAAAATAAATAAATAAATAAAAATGTTGTTGGTATGATCTCCTCTCCTCTCTGAGAGAGAGACAAATATATGAAAAATTTCTCTGTCGAGAAATAGAAATCCATTTAAAAAAAATCCCGTTACTGACATATTAGAATGGTTTCTGGAGGGAGAGAAAAATCTGTGTGGATTCAATGTGCTTTTTCTTGCTGAGTCCAATTGTTCTAAATTTTAATGAGATCAGACTAAATTTTTTTATTTTGTTGTGTCACTGGGAAAAATGACCTTACCCTGATGTCTCTATTTTTTATTTTATTTTTATTCAATTATTCTCTGTTATTATCTTTCTTATTTTCTCCCTTTTATTTTCTATGAATAACTTTACCCTGTTGGTTTTTTCCCCTGACTTTAATTTTAATATTGGCCTCATTAATGTTCAACATTTCTTATTTTCTCATTTTTTTGAGAGGTTTTCACTATAGGGCTTGTGTGCTCACCAGAAAAACAGAGAAAGACAGAGAGACAGAAAGCAAGAAATCACCCCCCCCCCCCCCCCCCCGGGGAGGGGCGGACACGCCAACCTCCTCTCCCCCTCCTCCATTCTCCTCTCGGGATCTTGGGCATGCACGCACACATGGCCGTCGTGAGTTTAAGCCACTGGGTTCGGGACTCAAACTGCTGTCGACTACATGGGAGTCCAGCGATGTAACCATTACGCCATCTGCTGGTCCCAAGCATTTATTTTCAATTACTTGCTTTTAAGGCTATAATTGGCCCCAAAAGTCTTATTTTGTTGCATACTAAAGGTTATCTATCTCTATCTATCTATCATCCATCTGTCTATCTATCTCTCTCTCTCTCCTCATTCATGATAGAGCATGTACACACATGACAGACAGAGGAAGAGAGAGAGAGGAACTGGGAAAGTGCCCCCTATGTGCCTTGGCCACACTGTAATCCCTTCTCCATTTTCCCTACTTTCAGATATTTGGGTAATCACACACATACCCAGTGTGTTTTTCAAGTTGCTGTGCACAGGACTCAAACCATACAGATGATCATGTGGAATCCAACTGCGATGATGTCATGTATTTAACAAAAATAGTCAGAATGTACATGTGTTTTCCAGAGAGAGCAAGAAAGACAGAGGTGGGGGGGGGTGAGGGAAGAAAAATTCCCCAATGGGCTGTGATCATATTGCAATCTCTCTCTTTTTTTTTAAATTGCACATTCAGTATTTTATTTTATTTTATTTTATTTTTTTTTGAATTTTGAATGTGTTTTATGTATACACAACTATACTGTCAAAGTGTAGCATCCTATGTTTTTTTATTACATTTTTTCTTTCTTTATTTACATTCATTCACTGTACATCATTATAGCATACAAAATGAGATTTTTCCATTGAGAATACACTGTATATACACTCAATCAAGCACATCAACATATGTGTTATTGTCAACAAATCATTTTCCATTTCTTGTTTTCTGTATACTTTGCCTTTTTTCCCATCCTTGATTCCCTATCTCACCCTCTGCCATCTCCCACCCTCCTCCCACACTGTGTCTGGTATCTATTGTTGCTTTCTATGCCTCCCCCATTTTATTGTTTCACTAAATATCTTAATAAATCTAAATATTTTCAATAGCAAGCACAGCTGATATGTACATATCCATGAACACAAGACTGACTTTAGGCATAAACCTCAGTGAATAGAATGAACATACTGTAAAGTAGCACCTAACTAGGGCTATATAGCTTAACTGCAGTCATCAAATAGGTATTTCTAATGCCTTTTTTTTTTTCTTCTGAAAATTTTTTTTTTATTAATTTACATTCATTCCCTGAGCATCATCACAACATTCTAAATGTGGTTTCCCATCTAGAATATACTATATAGTGGCTTAATAATGCATGTTATCATCCATAATAGTCCATTTCTACGTTCATATATATGTTTTTTACCCCATGTCTAGCCCTCTGCCCTATTCCACTCTCTTACTACACTATCTCTGCTGTCTACAGTTGTCTTCAATTCCTTTTCCCCCAACATTTCGTTGATCACACAATATCATAAGTAATCTAACTACTTTCAATAGCAAGATCAGCCGATGGTTTCAAGAAAAGCAGTTTTGAACTGGTAAGGATATTTCTTTGAAACTTAAAGCCTAGAAACAGGTTAGTATTCTGTTCAAATAGTCGGAACATGAATCTATTGATAGCTGAAGACAGGACAAAAATCCTTAAAACCGGACAACAAAGCTTAGAAGAAAAGCAGCAATATTTTAGTCAAGTCGTAGAATACTGTTTCATCAGTTCAGTCTCATGTACTTAATCTTTCTTCTGTATCTGTTGAGGTTCGATGTTCCAGATTGAAATCTGGGATGTAATACTCAACTCCAGCTTTTGGCCCTACAATTAAGTTGCCCATTTTCTTAGTTTCTGAACTCTTATTTCTGTGTGTCTGCATTTAATTTTACTGACATAGCACTCCCTTAAGAACTTCTTGGAGATCCGGTCTGGTGCTGGTAAATTCTTTCAGGTTTTGTTTATCTGGGAAAGTTCGTGTCTTTTCTTCCCAAATGAACGATAACCTTGCTGGGTACAGAATTCTCGGTTGAAATTGCTTTTCCCTTAATACTTTGAATACATTTTCCCATTCTCTCCTCGCTCTCATTGTTTCCGATGAGAGGTCTGCCGTTAGTCTGATGGGATACCCTTTGTAGGTAACTTGCCTTTTTTCTCTTGCCAGTCTTAGTATCTTGTCTTTGTCTGTGGTTTTGGTCAATCTGGCTATAATGTGTCTTGGAGAAGATCTTCTTGGGTTGATTCTATTTGGGGTCCTCTGTATTTCTTGGGAATGGATCTTTGAGTGCCTCTCCAGGTTTGGAAAATTTTCTTGTAAGATTTCATGGAATAGATTATCAATGCCCTTATGAGTCTCTTCACCTTCTGGGATGCCTATTATCCGGATGTTTGGACGTTTGATGGTATCTAGTACTTCTCGCATATTATTCTCAAATTTTTGGGCCATTTTCTCAGTCTTCGCGGTGGATTTTTCTAGGCCAACCATTTTCTCTTCTACATTAGAGATTCTATTTTCTGTATGATCTAGTCTGCTGGTTCCCCTAGTCTGCTTTTAATACTTTCAAGGGAGATTTTGACTTCTTGTATTATAGCCTTCATCTCTAACAGTTCCATCTGATTCTTTTGTAAAGTGTGAAATTCCTCTTTTAGATCTAGCATGAATTTCCTCACCTCCTGGAACTCTTCAACTCCTTTCTCCTTCCTCTTCAGCAGTTCCTTGTCTCTCTTCTCTTCCATCTCTGTTAGCTTTGCCATTATGAATGTTCTGAATTCTTTATCAGACATTTCCATGATTTCCATTGAACTGTGTGTGGATAAAGAGGAGCTATCCTTTTCCCTTGTGGGAGAGGTATTTTCCTGCTTCCCCATATTTCTTGTGGTCCTGCAGCGATTTCTAGTCATCTGGTGGATGGTCGATACTGCAATCTCTTCATTCCTCCATCCTGTCAGGACTTTGGGGCATGCTCACAAATGTAACCAGCATATTTTTTCAAGCCATTAGGGTCAGGATTCAAACTGTATGGTCAGCTGTGTGGGATCTGGCTCCCTTAAACATTAAGTTATAGGGCTAGTATGTCATTTAAAAATGTTTCTTTTGTTTACCACTTTATTTTTGTCATTCCTAGAAATAAAATTACTGTCTTAGAGAATAAACAACACACCAGAATATTATGTCAACTTTGCTAAGGCTGGAAATTGTTTCCCAGAATCCCTTGTCTTTCTAGTTCTGGGTTAGAGTTGACCGAAAAAAGAACTTGTGCAAGATTTAGAAAGAAGAAGCAAAGCAGAAGTCATTATTTATTTATTTATTTATTTATTTATTTATTTATTTATATTTTGGAGAGGTTTTCACTATAGGGTGCATGCACTCGCCAGACAGACAGAGACATAGAGAAAGAAAGTGAAAATCACCCCCCAGGGGGGACGGTCATGCCACAATCCCTTCTCCTCCATTCTCCTCTCGGGATCTTGGGCACGCACGCACACACGCCCGGCGTGAGTTCTAAGCCACCGGGTCCGGGATGCGAACCGCGGTTGACTACGTGGGAGTCCAGCGACATAGCCATTGCGCTAACTGCTGGTTCCCAAGAAGTCATTATTTTTAGGAGGTTATGTAGCAGAGACAGAAAGATATAAGAGCTTATCATGACACCTTGTCATGCAGGTCCTCATGGCACTCCTCTGCTGTGTCCAGTTCATCTTCCCAACTGCTGGTGATTTGTGGAGGTCCCAGGGTCCTACTGTGAGCTGCTTGGCTGTGAACCTACAGAAGCAGCAGCTGCACAGAAGCAACAGATAGTTCAGAGGAGGCAGTCTCTATAGACCTCTCCATCAGCTCCTCCTTCCTAGTCCCACTTCAGCAGGACTTGGCCCTTCAGGTTTCTTTGCAAACCACTGACATATCCAGTGTCAGTGCCTTCAGATGGATTGATTAGTGACTGTTTCTTTGATTCTATGACATCTTCTCTTCCAGACTCTCCCTTCCTTGGTTCTTCCCACATTTGCATAAGGTCCAACTCTTGTAATAAACCCCTTATTTCCATAATACTTACATGGTTCTAATTTCCTGACTGTAGGGTCTCATACAACATCTCTTATGGTTCTCAGTTTAGAATGGAGCCCAGAGTGAGAGAAGGCCTAGCAGCTGGCCCAAGCAGCATTACCACTTTGGCTGTTGACCTAGTAGATAACAACAGAACTTGAATTCTGTGATAGAGATGTCATGTGGAATCTGGCAAATCCTGAAGGAGGCTCAGTAGAGACGCCTAAGATTTTAGAGCAGAGCTGTGTACTCTCTACAGACATCTGTTGTCCTTTTGAGAAAAATCTCCTTGCTAGTTTTTGAGTTTGGTTGAGAATAAATGTCAGGTCAGTAGATGTGAAGTGACATTGCAACCTGAGCTGTTTCCCAAGAACTGTCATACTGTGATCTGCAAGTCATAAAGTGGAGCATGTGAACAGTGGACCAACATTCATTAGAAGTGGTGCAAACATATGAGATTGTGCTTAATGTTTGATGACCACACAGCTCAACTCCCATGGCATCTACTGTCTATTACTACTTCTCTCCAAGTCCATATTCACGCTGTCTATGTCCAGTTAATTGAGGGTGAAGAAAATTGCACCTGGCTTACAGATGGCTTCTTTGATTGGTTGGCATCACCTGTTATGACCTAATTAAGTACTGCAGCCACAGTCAAAATATTCTTGAAAGATGTGACAGAATCTCAAACTGTACATCTAGTTTTCCACTTTGAAGGAGAGAGTATACTGGAGGTATGAGTCCACTCTGACTCAGAGGTAGTAATACCCAGTGGTTTATGAGAATCAGCATTCAAAACTGGTTAAAGAGATGGCTCTTGGAATGGGTGTCATGTGGGAAGATGCTGGGTCAGATGTAAGTGTGTGTCAAAGGTCTCTCACCACAGAGGAGCTTCTCCGTATGCAGGTAAACACAATACTCCATTCTGCCTTTGCTATCTAGCCTCAGAGATGGGGGTTATGCAAAAACTCAACAATATGGGCTTCCTTCCGGAAATGATCTGACGACTGCCACTGCTGGTGCACAGCCTGACAACAGCAAAACAGTTGCAGAGGTCAAAATAGAACTCCCAAATGATACCACCTGCAGGGTGAGGGATTCTGGTGGTGGATTGGTTACATCAGATTCCTTTAATCATGAAAACATTTATGATTTGCTGTCATAGCAACAAACACCATGGAAAAATAGTTGTTGTCCTTGATTACAAGGACTATTGAATGCTTTCATTATCATCACACAGTATTGCTTCTGACCAAGGAACTTACAGCAAAAGCAATGAGGCAGTTGGCTTGCAACCATGGGATTCACTACCCTTTACCCTTCACATAAGGAGAAGTGGCCTTATAGAGAAGTGGGATGACTGGGCCGGCAGATGGTGTGGTAGTTAAGGGCCCTGGACTCCCAGATGGCTGACCTTGGTTTGATTCTCGACCTGGTGACTTGTTTTCTCTCTTTCTGTGTGTCCCTCTCTGGTCAGATTAAAATAAATAAATGAAGTTAAATAAAATAATTCTTTAAGAAAAAAGAAGTGGGATGGCTCATTGGGCTTGGTTATGGAACTAACTGAAGGACAACATTTATAGAATTGAGCTGCTGTCCTACAAGGTATTTTACATGTTCTAAATCAACAACCCAATACACAGAGCTGTTTCTTTCATAGTCAAGATACATGATTCTGATGGGACCAGCAGTTTGTGTAATGGCTATGTTGCTGGACTCCCATGTAGTCAACTGTGGTTTGAGTCCCGGACCTGGTGGTTTAAACTCATGCTGGGCGTGTGTGCGTGTGTGCCCAAGATCCCGAGAGGAGGATGGAGGAGAAGGGATTGCGGTGTGGCCATCACCCCTTGGGGGGGGTGATTTCTCGCTTTCTGTCTCTCTGTTTCTCTCTGTCTTTCTGGCGAGGGCATGTTCCCTATAGCAAAAATCTCTCCCCTCATCCCCCCCCACCCCCCAAAAAAGGAAGACCCATGAATCTGAGAACCAAAGGGTAGAAGTCAGAATGGCTTATTAACCTTAATAAATTGCAAAATTTGGTTTGAGCTAGTTTAGAGGTCTCTGTTCCTAAACAGGGAACAGTTCTACTGGGGTCATGATAATAGTTCACCTGAACTGCAGGATGAAGCTACCACTTAATTATTTTACACTCTTCAGGAAATGAAATCCACACTGAAAAGAGAAGTTCAGTCTGTGAACTGGGATGATTTATATTAATTATTAAAGAATAATAGCATTGCTGTTATGTAACCAGGATAGGGAGGATTATTCTTGGAAGCCAAGGGATCTTCCAGGGTTTTTTTTTTTTGCTATTTCAGTTTCCGTGGTTGGGGAATTGCAGCAGTTAAAAGCAATACGATACAGGTAGGGACACAAATGCTTTAGCCCTTTCAGGGAGAAAGCTTTAGGCTACTCTGCTAGGTAAAGAACAGGACCAGCTGGGGTACCATCTGAGAGCAAAGAAAACTTGGAAGGGCTCCTGGGAAAAAGTAGTTATAAATACTACCAACAGCTTTTTGCCCTGTTGCAGAAACAAAGATGATGATAGCTGTGATATATCCTACTGTGCTTTTTGTGTCTATTTATACGTACTATCCAATATGTCAGCAGTTAAGGAAGTAAGGTCCCACTTGGTTGACTGCAGTTGGAATCCTGGCCCCACCAGCTTGAAAAGACATCTTTTTAAGAACATGTGTGCCCAAAATTTTGACAGGAAGGAGAAATGGAGAAAAGGGGTTGCGATGTGACTATTCCCCACTGTGGGGTGCTTTCTCTCTCTCTGGCAAGTGCATATGCCCTCTGGCAATTAAAAACGTTTGTTTCTTTCATGAGAGAGAGAGAGAGAGAAAGAGAGACATCCCTAACAGTGTCCTCATGCTATAACCAGTTATAAGAGGAACCGAAGTAACTCCATGTGAAGTTCAATGCCATAGTTTAAAAATACTGTAGACTGGGGACCAGCAGGTGGCTTAATGATTACCTCGCTGGACTCCCACATAGTCAATCATGGTTCAAGTGCTAGACCTGGTGACTTAAAACTCAAGCCAGATGTGTGTGTGTACATGCCTAAAATCTCACGAGGAGAATGGAAGAGAAGGGATTGCAGCATGGCCATCTGCCCTGGGGGGGACATGTGATTTCTTGCTTTCTATCTTTCTGTCTCTCCGGTGAGTGCATGTGCACTATAACAAAAAAATCTCTCTAAAAAATACTATAGACTGGCCTTTAGCTTATTTTATTTCCTTTTTTAATAATTATTTTATTTTTATTTATTCATTCATTAATTTTTAAAATTTGACTAGAGAGAGACAGAGGGTGAGAGAGAAAGAAAGTGAGAAAGCAAGCCACCGGATTCAGGACCTGAACCCTGGTCAGCCATGTGGGAGTGTCCAGCGCCTTAACCACCACACCACTTGGTCGGCTATATGGGAGTTCAGCATTCATTAATTTTTAAAATTTGACTAGAGAGAGACAGAGGGTGAGAGAGAAAGAAAGTGAGAAAGCAAGCCACCGGATTCAGGACCTGAACCCTGGTCAGCCATGTGGGAGTGTCCAGCGCCTTAACCACCACACCACTTGGTCGGCTATATGGGAGTTCAGAGACATAGGCATTACGCTAACTGCTGGTCCCCCTAATCATAGTTTTGCTGAGATTTTGTGGAGACCAGAGGACCTTAAAACAATGGAGCAGATAGACTCAAAGAGATGAGAATGTTCTACTCTGGTGACCAGGTCCAGCCCAAACGGCTGCAGCTGAGAATGATAACCTTGACGCCAGCAAGGCCCCTTTATGGGATCTGTGGAGAGGATGATTAACTGCTGTGTTATGCAAAGCTTCATGGAGTCCCCCTTACTTTCCTTTATCATTTCTTGGTCTGTGACTTCAGAGAACTAATCTTTTGAAGGTTAGTTCACCATCTTTCCAGGTCACTGATTTCCCAAATAAAGTTAGCTTTTATTTCCACCAACACTGTCTCTTGACTACTTACTGGCCTCTGAGCAGCAGCGACGACACATGGGTTCAGTTATTGGGCTGGACACACAGCCAGGACAGTCCCACACTTGGTCTAGTTACAATTCACGATCCAACCCCAGCCCCTTAACCCGGATTAAAGGCATGCATGCGTCTCTCTATAGAGGGAGGCCTCAGGACAAGAACCTGGGACTTTCCCATGTGAGTCCTAGTGCGTTACCTCTGTGCCGCCACTTGGCCCCCATAACTCAGTTTTTATATCAGTATGACTGTAAATTTAATTCATAATTGAACCATACATTATACTATAATTTCATTTTCTTTATTTCATACCATCGTTTCATTTTTTCTTTTAAACTTAAAAAATAATTTTTTAGAGTTATATTTTGGTTCTTCATTAACTTAGCTTTATATGTACTTATTGATATTCCTTTGGGAAATTCTAACCAGTAATGACAAACACCATAGCCACTCCATCAGTTCCATTCTTCCCTATGGATGCATTCCTCTAAGGGTTCTTTGTCTTTTTTGTTCAAATATGAACTAGGTTGTTTTTAGATCTGTTGCCAGCTGTCATCCTAGGACTTTCTTTCACCATCATCTATTTTTTTTTTTTTTTTTGCTTTAGGGCGCGGGCGCTCGCCAGACAGACAGAGAGAGACAGAAAGCGAGAAATCACCCCCTGGGGGGATGGCCACGTCGCAATCCCTTCTCCTCCATTCTCCTTTCAGTATCTTGGGCACGCGCACACGCCCCCCCGGTGTGAGTTTTAAGCCACTGGGTCCGGGATGTGAACCGCGGTTGAGTACATGGGAGTCCAGTGACATAGCCATTACGCTAACGACTGGTCCCTTCACCATCATCTTTATTTATTCATTTTTGAATGATTTATTATTATTATTATTAAAATTTGCTATAGGGCATGTGCACTCACTACAGAGAGACAGAGAAGGGAAGTGAGAAAGCAAGTCACCAGGTCCAGGACTTGAACCACGGTCAACCATGTGAATCCAGCACCTTAACCACCACGCCACCTGCTGGCCCCTCACCATCATCTTTAAAGGTTTCTTTACCTCTTTCTTGTTTTAGAGCCCAAGTTCCCTGTTGCATATCTATCTTTTTTTTTTTTTTAATTTATTTACTCTTCAATTTGTCTAACCTCTGTAGGTTTCTAGGAAAGGATACTTGGAAAACAAATTTTTTTTGAGGCTTTCAAAGCTGAAAATACCTTTATTCATTCTGTTGATTGATAAACTGACTGCTTGAGCAATTCGAGGGTTGAATTACATTTTCTGGTTTCACGAGCATACCTTTTTGCTTCATGACAAACAGAAATAATATGAGGGACTTTCAAACATATGAGAGAGGAATTGCTGGTCTCGAAGGGAGTAGGAAAGGTCTCTGATGACCTTCCCGAAGTGTACCTAGCCAACAAACCACATTTCATCTGAGCCCAGTGTGCTGGCGTGGATTGGGGTGGCCAGGACCCTTGCTTCTGTGACCAGTGTCCAGGTGTGAATACTCATGTCCTGGGAGAATGTACTAGACATGGATCCGAGGGTCCTGGAAACTGGTGGGAGTTAGAGCAGCAGAGATTCCTCTTACACCTGAGGCAGCAAGGAGGACAGGGTTGCTTTAGGGCCAGAAAACAAGGCACCCTGTGGATCCCTGTATCAGCAATAGAAGGGCAAATTCATCTGAAAATGCTCTGAATCAAGATCTCTGAGAGAGCTGAAGTGTTTCTGGAAAGGGAAGATAGATTACATTTTTTTTTTTTTTAAGATTACACCTTTTGGTGGGACAAGTTTCAAAGAATTTGGAGACCATGTTTTACAGTTGCCACAATCTCCTTTCTGGCTAGAAATTATTGATGTTCTTCCCATATGTAAAATAATTTTAGCTCCTTCCGGGACTTCTAAGAGTCTCAGCCTATGATAGTGCCAGGCACAGATAAGCTTAAGGTACAGGTTTTATAAATCATGTCCAGATGTAAAAGAAGTTCTTGGGTTCAGTTTTATTTTTTGGAGAGGTTTTTCACTATAGGGCGCGTGCGCTCGCCAGACAGACAGAGAGAGTCATAGAGACAGAAAGCGAGAAATCAGCCCCTGGGGGGATGGTAACACCGCAATACCTTCTCCATTCTCCTCTTGGGATCTTGGGCATGCACGCATGCACACGCACCCGGCATGAGTTTTAAGCCACCGGGTCCGGGACGTGAACCGCGGTCGACTACCTGGGAGTCCAGCGACATAGCCATTACGCTAACTGTTGGTTCCTGGGTTCAGTTCCTTTTGAAATGAAGATCGAATTAACAAGACAGATTATCTGTCCCTCACACGCACCACATACCATGACAGAACAGACAGGATAACCACATAGACACTCCAGCTTAAAAGGAAGAAATGGGAGATACCTGGCAGTCACTGTCCATAGCAGTTCTGGAATTCAGCCAGGCACATGTTTCCAGTGTTTTGAGAAAGGCCAAGGACTACTTCCTAGGGATGATTCTACATGCTCTTGGCTCCACTCTCAATCTTCCTTCCTTTTCCATAGGAAAATGGAGTGTATACCTGCTCATTGTCTGCAAGATTGCCTGTCAGGTATTGTCTTTGACTTTTCTAGTTTAAGCTGGCGGTGCATCCATCCTAAAGACTCTCTTAAAGGGTTGGTCTCCTAGCCTGGTGGTTAAGGGAAGTTGGATCCTGCATGGCCAGCCACAGTTCAAATTCCAATCCTGGGGGGCTTGAAAAACATACTGGGTGCGCACATGTGCATATATGCCCCCAAATCTTGAAAAATCACAAAAGCAGGGAAAGATGGAGAAGGGATTGCAGAGTGACTTTTCCCCATAGGGTGGGCTTTCTCCTCTGTCTTTCTGGTGAGCACATGCACTCTCTAGCAAAAAAAAGGGGGGGGAGGGGGCGCGGTTTGAACATTTTTTGCCAGAGGGTACAGGCACTCACAAGAAACAGAGAAACAGAGGAAGAGGGAGAAGATAGCCCCCAAATGGGGGTAACCATACGGTGATCTTTTCTTCTTTATTTCTTCATCCTGTTAGGATTTTGGGCACATGCACACACACACACACACACACACACACACACACGCACACACATTCAGCCTGTTTTTTTAAGTTACCAGGTCTGGAATTTGAACTGTGCAATTCATCACGTGGGATTTAGTTCCCTCACCCACTAGGGGTTGGCACCATGTTGCCTTTTAAAGACAATAAATTATGTTGAATTTTCCTGAATTATTACTTTTTTTTTGTATTTGCCATTCTTTATTTTTTTGTTCCTAGATATTCTAACTGGGATTGAGTGTTATCTCATTCTGATTTTAGCTTGCAATTCTCTTATGACAAGATACTTTGAACATTGTTTCATATGCCTTTTTGTCATTTATAAATCTTCCTTGGAGAGTTGTCTGTTCAGTTTCTTCGCCCATTTTTTAAATAACTTTATTTATTTTACATTCTTTCACTAAACATCACCACAGCATAAAAAATGTGATTTCCCATCCAGAATACACTGTAAAGTGGCTTAATCATACATGTTATCATCAACAAATAATTTTCCATTTCTTGTTTCTTATATATATTTTTCATTTCTCACCCTCTACTATTTCCCATCCTCCTCCTGCCCTGTTTCTGGTATCTGTAGTTGCTTTCCATTCCTTTATTCTTTCCCACATTTCATTGATTCACAAAATAATTAATATAAATCCTTTCAATAGTAAGTTCAGCTGATATATACATATCTGCAAATACATGTTGACTTTAGGCATGAAACTCTGCAGGTAGAACGAATATACTACAAAGTCTATATATAGTATAGTATATATAGTATAGAGTATATATACTATAAAGTCTATATAAAGCCTAACTGAGGCTATATATCTTACTGCGGTCATGGAATAGGTATTTTTTTTAATTTCTAGAAAGGCAGTTTTGGCCTTAATAAACAAAATCAAGAAATGTTAAGAGAACTTTGCTTAATACGTAAAGCCAGGAAACAGGTTAGGATTCAGTTAGAATAGTATGAACATGGACCTGTCCACAATTCAAGAGAAGACAAAAATCTTTAACTCTGGAAAATAAAGCATAGAAGACCAGCAATGTTTTAGTCAAAAGTCAAAATTCTAGTTCACCAGTTCAAACTCATGTACTTAATCTATCGTCTGTTGTGGTCTGATCTTTCTATTTAAATTCTGGAAGATAACGTCCAACTCTGGACTTGTCCCTACCATTAAGCTGGCCATTTTCTTAATTGTTTTAGAACTCTTATTTCTGTGTGTCTGACTTTAGTTTTTCTGAGATAGCACTCCCTTCAGGACTTGGAGAACTGGTCTGGTGTTGGTAAATTCTTTGAGGTTTTGTTTATTTGAGAATGTTCTTGTCTTCTCTTCTCAGATGAAGGATAATCTTGCTGGATACAGTATTCTTGGTTGAAATTGTTTTTCACTCAACCCTTTGAGTATATTTTCCCATTCTTTCCTTGCTCGCATTGTTTCAGATGAGAGGTCTGCTGTTAGCCTGATGGGATAGCCTTTGTAGGTAACTTGATGTTTCTTTCTTGCCTATCTTAGTATCTTGCCTTTGTCTGTGGTGTGGTATTATTACATATTTTTGAAAACAAGTTTTCAATGGGTTCAATTCATCCAGTCATAAAAATTTGGCTTTCAAACTTTTGTCTGGGATTCTATTTTTTTTTTGTTATTAAAAATGTTGAGATTAACATCTTTTTACATGAATCTTGATGCATGTCTCTGTTTCTTTTTTTTCTTTTTCTTAAAGGCAAGTTTCTAGAAATAATTCATTTGGTCAAAGGGATCCACCACCCCCTCAGAAGCCACGGACATTATCTG
Organism: Tupaia belangeri chinensis; assembly: GCF_000334495.1. Classification (NCBI taxonomy): domain Eukaryota; kingdom Metazoa; phylum Chordata; class Mammalia; order Scandentia; family Tupaiidae; genus Tupaia; species Tupaia belangeri. Next base: position 2,719,167 of record NW_006159594.1, read on the forward strand.
CCTCAGATTCCTTTTGGTTTGCTCCTGTCCTACTCTATTTTCTCTCCTTCAACCAGTGCTTTGACTGGCAAGTGTTTGTGCTGAGCAGGCTATAGTTTTGGATTTCTTGCTGGTTTCAATAAAGCCCTTTGTGGGTGGGCGTTGTTCAAGAAGGACTTGTGATGCTGTCACATCCTCCTTGTATCTGCTCCCAGTATCTGTTTTGAAGCAGTGAGTGAGAGGCAATATCCTCTGCATCTCAGATTAATGCTTCACAGATGGTAGATCTTCTCTTACATAGATGGATTATGTGGAGGCGATGTGTGTCACCAACTGCCTCTTTTATGTCAAGTATCTAAGCTAGTAGCCCTCAACCCAAGAGTAGTCATACTCTCAGCCTGGGGTCATTTAGCATTCCTGGAGACATTATGGTTGTTGAACTTGGTAGTGGAGAGGGGTGTTGCTACTAGCATCTAGCAGGGAGAGGCCAGGGATAAAAAGATCACATCTTGTTCACCATTTTAAATGTTCTTTTTTTAAAAAAAATTTTCCATAAGGCATAGGAGCTCAATAAACAGAGGAAGAAAGAGAGAGAGAGAGAGAACCACCCTTTGCCCCCTATCCTTAGGGGGCTACACTGCAATCCCTCCTCCTTTGAGCTCCTCTAAGAATTTTGGGCACATAGGCATACACACCTAGTGTGTTTTTTAAGCTGCTGGATCTGGGACACCAAGTTGGCTATCTGGGACACCAAGTGGGCTATCCGCCATGTGGGATCCAACCTTTTAATGCGCCATGCCACTGGTTGGCCTCCAAATGTTCTTAATGACTCTGAATATTACTAAAAATAAATCATAATTGGGGCCAGCTGGTGGTGTGATGGTTAGGATGGCTGGATCCCACATGACTGACTGTACAATTTGAGTCCTGGACTTGGGGGCTTGAAAAACACGCTGGGAACAGAGGAGGGAAAGATGGAGGAGAGGGGATTGTGGCACGACCATGCCCCATGGGAAGTGATGTTTTTACTTTCTCTCTCTTTTACTCCAGTGAGCACATGTGCCCCATGACCAAATTAAAAAAAAAAAAAGAAAAAAAATGAATTGTAATTGGTAGAGGGTTAAAGGATCTTACAACTCTCTTTCAAACCACCTTCATTTCTTGTTTAAGGTGGAAATATGGATGCTGCCTCTCCAGGGAAATTCATTCCCTTCTTTCTTTCTCTATTTTTCTTCATTATTTCTTTTCTATCTTTGCCTCTGTCTCCTTTTCTCTCTCTTACATGCATATACACACATGCACACTCTCTCTCTCAAAATCTTGTGGGTGCTTGTTCTGGGAACCAGATCACTGTGCACAGAGCAAAAAGAACAGCTGACAGAGGAGACAAACACTCAAGTCTGGAGATTGGGTTTTTATTGAGGTTTGCTGAGACCTCTGTGACTTGTAGAAACCTGACAGAGACTCATGAATGTGACAGGGCTCAGCAGGAGCCAGAGGCAGGGCAGAGTGTTACAGTGTCCCTGCTATGGTCTAGTCCCAGATTCCCTCGAAGGCTGGTTCAGGGTTAATTGTTCTTCAAGACCTGGTTGATCCAGGGTCGGTAATAGGAGATTCGGGTGAAGACAGCAGGGGGCTTTGCATCCCCTCGACCATAGGACACAATGCCCTGAGCCACCCCAGCACACAGAAGAGGGCCTCCAGAGTCTCCCTGTGGGATGAGGGGAGGAGGAAGCAAAGGTGAGCCAGGAAAGTCCTCCAGTCCAACCCATGGGTCTTTACCTATAGTCAGGCCCAGAAACCCTGGCTCCTTAGGGGGTTACATGTCTAGGTCTGATGCCCTTTACTCCTTTCCTGGGACAGCCAACCCATCTCCTTAATGTCACCCATGTGCCCTAGGCAGCAGACTGGGATAGATGGTCACAGACCATCCGGGGGCGTGGGCCATGGGAGGACAGAGAATTCCAACTTTCTCAGTTCCTGTGACTCCACACCATGTTGGCTGACAGTCTTTTGACCCCATTCCTTCTAGAACTCTGGTCCCTGAGCAGTGATTTTTATAGTTGAAGGATTACCTTAAATGCAGATTTTTTCTTCCTGGGATTGCCCACACATAGCTGGCGATTGTGGTCAAAATCTTCGAAGTTTTTGCAGGCCTGGGGCTCCATAAGTCTCAGCTTCACTTCTTGCAGAGTGTCTGAGCCTGGCTCCACCACACCTGTTCTTCCCCAGCCAGCCACCCGGCACACTCTCCCAGGTAAGACAAAGCTGAATCGTGGTGGGAGGGGGAGCGTCCCCACAGCCAGGGTTAGGTTGGCTTTCTCCTCCAGCTGTGAAGGGAATGAGGGCCTTCAGTGCTGGAAATGGACTATGGGCTAGATGGAGGCAAGAAGAGAAGGACAGGGCAGATTGCTTCAGGTTAGAGTCAAGTCCAAAGGGGTGGGATGGCAGGGGGTACAGTCCAGAGGAAGGACAGAGACATTTTGGGGTAGTGGGGACCTGCAGGAGAAGTCTAAGAGAAAGGAATTAGAAAAGGGGAAGAAAGATGTTGTTACCTTTAGTAACATGATGTCGTTGTGAATAAGATGGTCATCATATTTTGGATGAGGGAATTGCTTTACAACCTTAAACTTTTGCCATGTGTCTTCTTTCCTTTGTATGTTATGAACTCCAAGGGTGACCGTAATAGAACTGTTGTGAGGATAAAGGAAACAAGGAGAACAGTGACAGCTTGGGGGTATCTTCTGAGACATGTCCACTCTGAGGGAAGGGGATGGAGTTTCTCACTGGGTCACTGGTATACCTATTCTCCCTTTTCTTGGGCCACTTGTAGCATTTGGAGGTGGCTCAGGTTTTATTAAGAGAAGAGCTTTCTCAGGAAACAGACACAATTTCCAGTGTCCGGCATCCCATCTGGAAATTGCTGTGGAAAGAGTAGGCCGTGGAGAACCCAGGGGACAGGGTCAGCACCTTCTAATTCAGGGAGCTCTATGTGAACGCCAGCCTTTGGGAAGCAAGTGTTTCAGAGGAAAGGGGGACATGGTGGGGCCTCACATGGACTCTGTTCTCTGCCTCCCAGAAAGAGTGGGCTCAAACCCTCAGAACCAAAGGCCGGCATTCTTGGAAAAGGCATAGAGGAAGTGGCCCAGAGAATGGGGTACATTCTTTTCAAAGTGAGTCACATATCTTATATGTTGGGGTTGGACGGAGGGGAACTATTTTCAGAGGAAGGATCTTGGATGAGGTCTCCTTGTCCTCTCTAGGGTTGCTGAGATTACAGAAATTGAGGTTCAGGACATCTATTCAATTGAGACCAGTCACTGAAGCCCAAGTTTCCCCTCTCCTGGAAGTGAACCAAGACCTCAGATCCCCTCTTCAGACTCCACTGCAAGTGAACTCCTGATTGCTGTCCTAGAAATAAACAGCACCCTGTTGTCCCACCTTCCAGCACAGTGAGCAGCTGTCATCACAAAGTCCCGCCTTATCAGGAAACCACCACAAGATGCAATGTAACCCCGAGGAGTGACAATTTGCAAGTGGGCCATGTAGGGGCGGGAGTGTGGCTTGCACTCTGTTCCCCCGATGATCTCCTCTGGAACAGAGAAACCAAGGCTTGAACACAGGCATTTACAGTCTCTCCAGAGAATGTACAAGCTGGGCTAAAGTTGAGAGAGGCTTCCCTTATATCTCATCCTCAGTATGCATTCTGCCCATCTTCTCTTTCATATCTCTTGGATCTGTTTTCCACACCCACCGCTGCTCACCAACAGTTCCATTCCTTCCTTCAGGCTCAACACTAACCCTGACTTAGTGGATATTCAGATATATTTCACCTCTGATTTCCCCACTCCCATCCAGCACTTGGTCCAACCCAATCTGTTTCCACATAGGACAAACTCTTCAGGTTCCTGTCTTGAACTTCTCCACAACCCAAGAGCAGTGTGTGGCCCTGAAGCAGATTAAGAACATGTCTATTTTCCTGGGAATATCTCTTTTCCTCCCACTGGCTCCGGGCTTTGGTGTAGATTCCTCATTCCTGGGAACTACCATAGACTGTGGAGAATAGTGACTATAACCCAGGTGGAAATGTCACTCTGGGACTCTTGAAGAGACACTCAGGGACCTGTTTATGAGTCACCTCTCTGCAGAATGAACATCTTTGTTCTAGGAGCTGATCCTGCAGATTAGAGGGAAGGACCCCGACACTCACCAGCATCTGCTCTGGAGCACAGGAGAAAGAGCAGCAGGAGGGGAAGAAGGAGGCTCATGTTCTCAGAGAGGCTGCCCAGGGCAGGTGCTGGTTTTGCTTTCTTGTCTTGGATTTTATAACTCCCAGTAGGCAAGGGAGGGGCGGGGCTGGTAACCACAGGAACTGCGTGGTTATGTTTTTTCTGACTCTAAGTTGGTTGTCTTTCTGATCAGGAGTTCCCCCAGAATTGTCCCCAACCCCTGCTATTTAGCTGGAGACAAAATTGAGGGCCAAACTCCCAAATCATGGCTCCCAGAAAGAGCCCTCAACCCTGGTGCCTTATCTGGGTGAAGCATGAGAAATGGATGGACCATGCCTTTTTTGGTTAGGGCAGCTTGTTAAAGGCGCCTCAGAAATGTGGGCTGGGAGAATCTATACACTGAGCATTCATTCAGAAGCATACTTTGATGGCTATGACCTATAGAGGAAATGCATTTTGTAAAAAACATCCCAATGTATATGCATGAACACAGGCATATGTGAGTACCTAAGCACAAACTCGTGCAGATACACAAGACAAAACTTTCAGAAAATGGTATATATCCTAATCACATGTAATGTTAACTGTTAGTTTCCATTCTATCCCATTCACCTTATTTCATTTCACTACATGTCAAAACTTGAGTGTCACCCTCACTTAAAGGAGGAATACCTGCAATTTGAAAACCATTGATCTGGATCTCTCTAAATGAAATGTTCACTAGCAGCAGAAGAGAAAGATCCACGGAGAGTAGATGAGAGAAGGGAACAGACATTAGAACAGAACTGTACTCATATCATCACAAGAGAAAATGGGACTGGAATTACTATTTTCAAAGAGGCAATGCATATCACTTACTCTTGTCATAACTTTTAGATATATTATTACTGTCATAGCTCTTAGATGTATTATTACTTTCATAGCAACCCTGTAAAGTAGGTATTATTATTGCAATTTCATCGATCTGACTATCAAGGCTTATGGTTCAGAATCAGATTTTCCTGATTCCAATTCAAGGGGCCTTTTTGCTTTATCCCTAAAGAAAAATACAGAAATAGAGTCCTGCCAATGGGAAGGAGAAGTATAAACATAGGAGAAGGCTGATTTGCCACAGGGTCCTAGGGTTTCCTAGCTCACATTAGGAATCAAACTTGTTTTGCTATAGCTGAGTATGCTGAGTATATACAGGTGCAGAATATGAGGTTTTACTCTCCCCTCCCAACAACCTTGAGAAATGCCATTATTGTTACTTTACAGATGTAGAGTTGAGACTCAGACACATGACCAAGATTGCACAATCATAGCTATGAGAACTGAGTTTCACACAAACACTTGTTGTCTTCCCTGGACTTGGAAAAAGAATCCAGGGGAAGCAGAATGACATGGAGAGAGTAACGTGAGGGAGCAGGCATCATGTGGGATTAATGATTATCCTAATCACATATAATGTCTGCTGTTAGTTTTCATTCTATTCTATTCCATCTTCCAGCGATAGTGTAGCAGAGAAGTCTGGCTTTGGGGGGAAATTGATGATGAGTCATGTGTATGATGCTGCCTACAATGTCTGGGCCAATCCAAGAGTCAGTATGGCCTTTGCTGGACAGTCTCACGGTGTTGTTTGGATGTTTCTGGCTAGGCAGCCTCTGAAGCCAGTTCTGCAGCATCTTGGGAAGCAGCTGTTGTTGATGCATAATGAAGACTTCACTAATATTAATTCAGTTCTTACAACATGAATGTGTAGTTTGGAAGATCAGTCATTTTCCCATAGCTGAAAGTATTCAAGTAGAGGTTGAAGTCTCATTTAAAATTTAGTTAGTGGGAAAGAAAGGTTGGACCCAATGTAGAAGGACTGTCATTTTAATGGTGGCAGTGATCCCTTAGGCACTATAATGTAGAAGGATCATCCCCTCTGAATTCCTGAAACATTGATTATCAGTGCCATTATTCACTTTGACATTTAAGGCATGCAAGCTGGCTTTGCAGTTAGTTGAGGTGAGTATGAATCCTGGTTCTGCCACTCAACTATTTGTCTGACCTTTGGAAAATTCTTCAAGTTCTCAGCCTTAGTCACTGCATCTGTAGAGTATGAAGAATGACATGGCACAGGTTTATTTTTTCTTTTTCTTTTTAAATTTTTGTATGTGTGCTCAGCAGAGGGAGGCAGAGAGAGAGAGAGAGAGCAAGAGAGAGAGAGAGAGAGAGAGAGAGAGACAGAGAGAGAGGAAAAGAGAGAAATGCCCTCCTAGGGGGATGACTGTGCTGCAATCCCTTCTTCTCCATTCTTCTCTCAGGATTTTAGACATGCATGCACGTGTGTTTTTCTTCTATTTTTAACTTATAAGCATAATTTAATGATGAGTAAAAGTATAGAATTGATGAATAATCTTAAAATATTGAATCATAGAAAAGTAGATAGACCTCTCATTGGAGCAGAAAAAAAGACACGAATGAACATAATTAAAAATTGTTTATTTATTTAATTTATTGTCACTGTTGTTCTTTTTAATTATATTTATTTAGTTTTTTTGCTTCTTTTTTTTAATGTTCAGTTGCGCTATATCATATGGTTTGTGAAGAGAATTTATCAACATGAAATACATCTCAGACCAGTACAGGTGAAAATACTATACATGTTATATCATTAACAGATAATAAACCATTTCTGGTCTCACAAATGTCTTGCCTTTCTATTTTTTTCTCCCTGATTTTCCTCCCTATACTCTTTCCTTATTCCCCACCCTCCTTCCATGCTGTCTCCAGTGTCCATAACTATTTTCACTGCTTTTATGTCCTTCAACATTTCAATCTCTACCAGAGTGTTGGTAGTTGGTATATATTAAGTGGATACATATAATTACTTTCTTTCATAGCCTGGCTTGCTTTACTCAGCAATAAATCTTTCATATTTGACCACTTTCTAGGAAATGCCAGGGTCTTTCTTTTTAAAAATTTTTTATGGCCGAATAGTATTCCATAGAATATATGTATAGTATTCCATAGAGTATACTTTTCAATCCATTCATCTGTGGACATTTGGGTTGGTTCCATGTTTTAGCAATCATGAATAATATCAAGATGAATATAGTTGTGTAAGCATTTTCCCATCTGAGCATTCTCCTGTCCTTTGGGTAAATACCCAGGAGTGAGATTGCACATACGTTTTTCAAGCTGCTGGGTCTGAGACTTGAACCAAGCTGTTGACCATGTGGGATTCAGCTGCCGTAGACTCCATGCCATCTCCTGGCCTGGCTCAGGGTTTTTTGTTTGTTTTTCCTGAGAATTAAATATGGTGCTAATGTGAAATGCCACATGGTTAGTCTTTAATAATACTGGTTTCATTCCTTTGTGTTATACCTTGTGCTATTGTAAAATCATTTGATAGATAAACGGCGGCTATGCCCTCACTGAGGCTAAGTATTTGTTGGGGAAAGAATAAATCTTATTTTTCTTCTGAATCTTTTTTCTTCTTTCTTTTTTTTATTTCTTTCTTCCTTTCTCTTTCCTTCCTTCCTTCTTTCCTTCCTTCCTTTCTTTTTCTCCCTGTCTCTTCCTTTCATTTCTCTTTCTTTTCCTTCGTTCTTTCTCTTTCTCTCTCTCCCTTTCATCTTTATTTCCCCTCCCTCCCTCCCTCCCTCCCTTCCTTCTTTCTTTCCTTCCTTCCTTCCTTCCTTCCTTCCTTCCTTCCTCCCTCTCTTCCTTCCTTCCTTCTTTCCTTCCTTCTTTCCTTCCTTCTTTCCTTCCTTCCTTCCTTCCTTCCTTCCTTCCTTCCTTCCTTCCTCCCTCTCTTCCTTCCTTCCTTCTTTAATTTTACCAGAGGGCATGTGCACTCACCAGAGAGAGAGAGACAGAGAGAGGGCAAGTAAGAAAGGACTATTTTTGGGGAATGATCACACTGCAATTCCTTGTCCTCCTTTCTGGATTTTGGGCACACATGCACACATGCCTTGTGTGTTTTTCAAGCTGCTGGTTCTGGGACTCAAACTGTGTGGTTGTCCATGTTAGATCCAGTTGCCTTAACCACCATGCTACAGGCTGGATTTTTCTAAACACATTACAGATTAACATAAGAGTTACAGACTTCAGTTAGGTTTTACTTTACATAGCAGCTTGTTTCTATTCATTTAACTTGAGGCTTTCAGGCTGTTTCTTAACCTTATTCTCTGAGTAATAGTGTCTTTCTTGGTTGAACATGTGTATAAAAGTTATTTTGACCTTCACATTTCCAATTAAGAGACAACACCTATACATTTTTATGAATGTTGAAATCTCTTGAAAAGAAACTATGGACAAAGGACAAGTGAGGGTGTGGGCTCATGCTCTCTTTTCTCGGATAGAGACAGGAGGGCAGTGGAATAGGCACAGTACATCCTTTATGGTATCTGCCACATTTTGCTGAAACAGGCTGAGCTCACTCTGTGTTTGTCCTTGCAGTAAGCTCTGTACACTGCTATAGCTGATGTTTCTGAATGACCTGGTTTTCGCTAAATTGAAGTCAAACTTAACTGCTACTAGCTTACATTCAACATCTATAAAGTAAGTTGAAAAGATAACTTTCAAATTGGTTTATTTTTCTAAGTCTTTAATGCAATATAGTTGACCCTCCATATCTATGGGTTCTGCATCTCTAGATTCAACCAACATAAAAAATATTAGGAAAAAACAAAACAAAAATAACACAACAATGAAAGATAATATAAATAAAAAATAATACAATGTAACAACTATTTATGTAGCATTTATGTTGTGTTGGGTATTATAAACAACCTAGAGATGATTTAAAGTATTGTATAGGGAGGATGTACATAGGTTATATGGAAATATCGCACTTTTAAAAATAATGGACTTGAATATCCATAGATTTTGGTATCCATGGAGGGTCCTGGATCAATCTCTTATGGATACTGAGAGATGACTGTAGTTCCTTTTTGAACTGCTATACTCTGGACAATTTTTTTTTGAATGGACAAAGTATCTAAGAGAATGATGAATGGTGAGGTCCTGGGAGATGATCCCATTTTTAAGTAGGAGAAAGATATCTCAAGGTTGAGTGGTCATATTTCTTTCCCAAGTTCTTTGGCAAGAATGTCAAAACATCTTTCTTTTTTTATAGCCCCCTCATTACTGTTTCCATTTTTCATTCCTGCAGGAGATTAATAACAAAGGATAAAAAGACTCAGAGTGTCGTTTCTCATGGATTGGGCAAAACCCTTTGCCTGGATGGTTCGTCCTGTATTCTCTGTGATGCTACCACTCCTATTGTTGATGCCAGCATCAGTTGGGCAGGCTCCCCTTGAACCATTATATTTTGTGTTTCAGAATTGACATTGTTGCCATGATGATCTTATGTTTTATGGGTGGACTATTGGAGAGACCGGTGAGGCAACAACTGTACTTTCCCTTACTAGGGCCCACAAGATACTTGTTGAATCTGTGATTGTTACCGGTGGTGGAATCAGTGCTGGCCGCTCCTACTTCCTGTGGGCCAAGCTGTGAGGATATTGCTCCTCAGTTGAAGGTGATTGTGTTCCAGATGATGCAATAATGGCTTGATGGTCTCCTTCTATTGGAATTGCTATATTATCCTGGGGCCTTATCAAGATGTCTCATTAGTCCAGTTTTTCTGGTACATCTTACATTTTTGACTGCAAGGAGCCTCCTTTCTTTCTTTCTTTCTTTTTTTAAAAATTAATTTATTCATTCTCTACATTAATTCACTATACACCATCACAACACACAAATGAATTTTCCATCCAAAATACACTGTGCATTGGCTCAATCAAGCACATCAACATACATGTTCTCAACAAATAATTTTCCAATTCTTATGTCCAGCATACCTTGCCTTTTGTTTTGCCATCCTTGATTCCCCATCCCCCACCCTCTGCCATGTCCCATCCTCCTCCCACATTGTCCCTTGCATCCACGGTTGCCCTCCATGCCTTTCCCCCCCTCATTCAATTGTTCTGCCAATGAACTTAATTAGTCTAAATATATCCAATAGCTAGCACAGCTGACACATATCTATACCTGAACCCAAGTCTGACTTTAGGCATAAACCCCAGTGAGTAGAATGAACATACTATAAAGTAGTACCCAGCTGGGCCCATACAGCTCGCTGCAGTCGTCAAATATGCAATTTTTTTAAAATGATACAAACAGTTTTACCGTTTTTATTTTTTTATTTTTTTTTATATTACCTAACATTCATTCCCTGAG